>NC_088223.1:15798047-15848047 GCF_036934945.1 Oncorhynchus masou masou
GATTGGAACAGACGAAGCATTCCAACGCATACGCGCCTTCAAGCACCTGAATCTTTTGAGACACTTTAGTACTTTCCTTCCCATTAGGTCAAAGTTCACAGCAAATGCTCCATTACACTTTCTACTGAATGAGGACATCTAGTGGAAGACATAGGAAGTGTTTCCAGATCCATAACTTGTTGGGAAGGGAGGGGGCGATGACATCAAAGTTGCCACAACTTTCAGAATTTCAAAACTAGTTTGGAAGATTGCCTTCCCTGTGAGTTCTGTTATACTCACAGACATAATTCAAACGGGTGTATAAACTTCAGAGTGTTTTCTATCCAATATGAATTATATAATATGCATATATTAGCAATTTAGGACAGATTTTGATGCAGTTCACTATGGGCATGCAATTCATCCAAAGGGGAAATACAGGTGGTGGGTACGGGGGGGGAGTGAAGGAAAGGAAAGGCCCAATGGGTAAAAACTTGTTGAATCAACATTGTTTCCACGTCATTTCAACCCCAAAAATCTATGTGATAACGTTGAATCAACATGGGTAACTAAGTCATCAACATAAAGGCATTCCATCTTTTCTTTGCCCAGCTTATAACCTAAATCCAATGACATGGTGAATTTTGTTGATGATGTCACGTTGAATTCACGTTTGTTGACAACTCAACCAAATGTAAATCAAAACTAGATGTTGAACTGACATCTTTGCCCAGTTGGGAGAGAGGGGGTGTTGGGAATTTGGAAGAACAGTAAGGGAGTAAGGGGAAAGTGCTTCATACAAGGGGGAGGTGGAAGGGGAAGGGGGAGGAAGGGGGTAGGGTATAGGGAGAAGAGGGTAGGGTATATGGAAAATAGGAGGGAGGGGGTAGGGTATAGGGAGAAGAGGGAGAAGGGGGTAGGGTATAGGGAGAAGAGGGAGAAGGGGGTAGGGTATAGGGAGAAGAGGGAGAAGGGGGTAGGGTATAGGGTATAGGGAGAAGAGGGAGAAGGGGGTAGGGTATAGGGAGCACAGGGAGAAGGGGGTAGGGTATAGGGAGAAGAGGGAGAAGGAGATAGGGCATAGGGAGAAGAGGGTAGGGTATAGGGAGAAGAGACAGAAGGGGATAGGGTATAGGGAGAAGAGACAGAAGGGGATAGGGCATAGGGAGAAGACAGAAGGGGATAGGGCATAGGGAGAAGAGGGAGTAGTGTATAGGGAGGATGGAGAAGAGGATATGATATAGGGAGAAGAGGAGGAAGAGGTAACACTAAAACTGGGGGGTGCATTAGTGTTACCTCCCTGTGTATTAGTCTGTTAGCCCCCTATGTGTATTAGTGTGTTACCCCCCTGTGTATTAGTGTGTTACCCCCCTGTGTATTAGTGTGTTACCCCCCTGTGTATTAGTGTGTTACCCCCCTGTGTATTAGTGTGTTACCCCCCTGTGTATTAGTGTGTTACCCCCCTGTGTATTAGTGCGTTACCCCGCTGTGCATTAGTGTGTTACCCCCCTGTGTATTAGTGTGTTACCCCCCTGTGTATTAGTGTGTTACCCCGCTGTGCATTAGTGTGTTACCCCCCTGTGTATTAGTGTGTTACCCCCTGTGTATTAGTGTGTTACCCCCTGTGTATTAGTGTGTTACCCCCTTGTGTATTAGTGTGTTACCCCGCTGTGCATTAGTGTGTTACCCCCCTGTGTATTAGTGTGTTACCCCCCTGTGTATTAGTGTGTTACCCCGCTGTGCATTAGTGTGTTACCCCCCTGTGTATTAGTGTGTTACCCCCTGTGTATTAGTGTGTTACCCCGCTGTGCATTAGTGTGTTACCCCCTGTGTATTAGTGTGTTACCCCCTGTGTATTAGTGTGTTACCCCCTGTGTATTAGTGTGTTACCCCGCTGTGCATTAGTGTGTTACCCCCCTGTGTATTAGTGTGTTTACCCCCCTGTGTATTAGTGTGTTACCCCCCTGTGTATTAGTGTGTTACCCCGCTGTGCATTAGTGTGTTACCCCGCTGTGTATTAGTGTGTTACCCCCCTGTGTATTAGTGTGTTACCCCCTGTGTATTAGTGTGTTACCCCGCTGTGCATTAGTGTGTTACCCCCTGTGTATTAGTGTGTTACCCCCTGTGTATTAGTGTGTTACCCCCTGTGTATTAGTGTGTTACCCCGCTGTGTATTAGTGTGTTACCCCGCTGTGCATTAGTGTGTTACCCCGCTGTGTATTAGTGTGTTACCCCCCTGTGTATTAGTGTGTTACCCCCCTGTGTATTAGTGTGTTACCCCGCTGTGCATTAGTGTGTTACCCCCCTGTGTATTAGTGTGTTACCCCCCTGTGTATTAGTGTGTTACCCCCCTGTGTATTAGTGTGTTACCCCGCTGTGCATTAGTGTGTTACCCCGCTGTGCATTAGTGTGTTACCCCCCTGTGTATTAGTGTGTTACCCCCCTGTGTATTAGTGTGTTCCCCCTGTGTATTAGTGTGTTACCCCCCCAGTGTTTTACTTTTACCACCCCAGTTTTTTAGTATTACCCCACAGTGTATAAGTGTTACCCCCAGTGATCTAGTGTTACCCCCCCCCAGTGTTCTAGTGTTACCCGACCAGTAGTCTAGTGCTTCCCCCCACCCCCCAGTGATCTAGTGTTACCCGACCAGTGTTCTAGTGTTACCCGACCAGTGTTCCAGTGTTACCCCCCTCCCAGTGATCTAGTGTTACCCGAAAAGTGTTCTAGTGTTACCCCCACCCCAATGATCTTGTGTTACCCGACCAGTGTTCTAGTGTTACCCCCCCCCCAGTGTTCTAGTGTTACCCCCCCAGTGTTCTAGTGTTAACCCTCCCCCAGTGTTCTAGTGTTAGCCAACCAGTGTTCTAGTGTTTCCCCCCTACAGTGATCTAGTGTTACCCGACCAGTGTTCTAGTGTGTTAGTATGACCCCCAGTGTATTAGTGGTACCCCCAGTGTATTAGTATGACCCCCAGTGTATTAGTGCTACCCCCCCCAGTGTGTTAGTGTTACTCCCCCAGTGTGTTAGTGTTACCCCTCCCAGTGTGTTAGTGTTACCCCTCCCAGTGTATTAGTGTTACCCCCCGTGTATTAGTGTCAACCCCCAGTGTATTAGTTTTAACCCCCAGTGTTTTAGTGCTAACCCCCAGTGTGTTAGTGTTACCCCAGTGTGTTAGTGTTAATCCCCAGTGTGTTAGTGTTAATCCCCAGTGTATTAGTGTTAATCCCCAGTGTATTAGTGTTAATCCCCAGTGTGTTAGTGTTAATCCCCAGTGTGTTAGTGTTAATCCCCAGTGTATTAGTGTTAATCCCCAGTGTGTTAGTGTTAATCCCCAGTGTATTAGTGTTAATCCCCAGTGTGTTAGTGTTAATCCCCAGTGTATTAGTGTTAATCCCCAGTGTATTAGTGTTAATCCCCAGTGTGTTAGTGTTAATCCCCAGTGTATTAGTGTTAATCCCCAGTGTATTAGTGTTAATCCCCAGTGTATTAGTGTTAATCCCCAGTGTGTTAGTGTTAATCCCCAGTGTATTAGTGTTAATCCCCAGTGTGTTAGTGTTAATCCCCAGTGTGTTAGTGTTAATCCCCAGTGTGTTAGTGTTAATCCCCAGTGTGTTAGTGTTAATCCCCAGTGTGTTAGTGTTAATCCCCAGTGTGTTAGTGTTAATCCCCAGTGTATTAGTGTTAATCCCCAGTGTGTTAGGGTTACCCCAGTGTGTTAGTGTTACCGCAGTGTGTTAGTGTTACCCTAGTGTGTTAGTGTTATCCCAGTGTGTTAGTGTTACCCCAGTGTGTTAGTGTTAATCGCCAGTGTGTTAGTGTTAATCCCCAGTGTGTTAGTGTTACCCCAGTGTGTTAGTGTTACCCCAGTGTGTTAGTGTTAATCCCCAGTGTGTTAGTGTTAATCCCCAGTGTGTTAGTGTTACCCCAGTGTGATAGTGTTAATCCCCAGTGTGTTAGTGTTAATCCCAGTGTGTTAGTGTTACCCCAGTGTGTTAGTGTTAATCCCCAGTGTGTTAGTGTTAATCCCCAGTGTGTTAGTGTTAATCCCCAGTGTGTTAGTGTTAATCCCCAGTGTGTTAGTGTTAATCCCCAGTGTGTTAGTGTTACCCCAGTGTGTTAGTGTTAATCCCCAGTGTGATAGTGTTAATCCCCAGTGTGTTAGTGTTAATCCCAGTGTGTTAGTGTTACCCCAGTGTGTTAGTGTTAATCCCCAGTGTGTTAGTGTTAATCCCCAGTGTGTTAGTGTTATCCCAGTGTGTTAGTGTTAATCCCCAGTGTGTTAGTGTTATCCCAGTGTGTTAGTGTTATCCCAGTGTGTTAGTGTTAATCCCCAGTGTGTTAGTGTTAATCCCAGTGTGTTAGTGTTACCCCAGTGTGTTAGTGTTAATCCCCAGTGTGTTAGTGTTAATCCCCAGTGTGTTAGTGTTAATCCCCAGTGTGTTAGTGTTACCCCAGTGTGTTAGTGTTACCCCAGTGTGTTAGTGTTAATCCCCAGTGTGTTAGTGTTATCCCAGTGTGTTAGTGTTACCCCAGTGTGTTAGTGTTACCCCAGTGTGTTAGTGTTAATCCCCAGTGTGTTAGTGTTAATCCCCAGTGTGTTAGTGTTAATCCCCAGTGTGTTAGTGTTAATCCCCAGTGTGTTAGTGTTAATCCCCAGTGTGTTAGTGTTACCCCAGTGTGTTAGTGTTAATCCCCAGTGTGTTAGTGTTAATCCCCAGTGTGTTAGTGTTAATCCCCAGTGTGTTAGTGTTACCCCAGCGTGTTAGTGTTAATCCCCCTTGTGTTAGTGTTAATTCCCAGTGTGTTAGTGTTAATCCCCAGTGTGTTAGTGTTAATCGCCAGTGTGTTTTTGTTAATCCCCAGTGTGTTAGTGTTAATCCCCAGTGTGTTAGTGTTACCCCAGTGTGTTAGTGTTATCCCAGTGTGTTAGTGTTACCCCAGTGTGTTAGTGTTAATCGCCAGTGTGTTAGTGTTAATCCCCAGTGTTTTAGTGTTACCCTAGTGTGTTAGTGTTATCCCAGTGTGTTAGTGTTACTCCAGTGTGTTAGTGTTAATCGCCAGTGTGTTAGTGTTACCCCAGTGTGTTAGTGTTACCCCAGTGTGTTAGTGTTAATCCCCAGTGTGTTAGTGTTACCCCAGCGTGTTAGTGTTAATCCCCCTTGTGTTAGTGTCAATTCCCAGTGTGTTAGTGTTACCCCAGTGTGTTAGTGTTAATCCCCAGTGTGTTAGTGTTAATCGCCAGTGTGTTTTTGTTAATCCCCAGTGTGTTAGTGTTAATCCCCAGTGTGTTAGTGTTACCCCAGTGTGTTAGTGTTATCCCAGTGTGTTAGTGTTACCCCAGTGTGTTAGTGTTAATCGCCAGTGTGTTAGTGTTAATCCCCAGTGTTTTAGTGTTACCCTAGTGTGTTAGTGTTATCCCAGTGTGTTAGTGTTACTCCAGTGTGTTAGTGTTAATCGCCAGTGTGTTAGTGTTACCCCAGTGTGTTAGTGTTACCCCAGTGTGTTAGTGTTAATCCCCAGTGTGTTAGTGTTAATCCCCAGTGTGTTAGTGTTAATCCCCAGTGTGTTAGTGTTAATCCCCAGTGTGTTAGTGTTAATTGCCAGTGTGTTAGTGTTACCCCAGTGTGTTAGTGTTAATCGCCAGTGTGTTAGTGTTAATTGACAGTGTGTTAGTGTTAATCCCCAGTGTGTTAGTGTTAATTGACAGTGTGTTAGTGTTACCCCAGTGTGTTAGTGTTAATCCCCAGTGTGTTAGTGTTAATCCCCAGTGTGTTAGTGTTAATTGACAGTGTGTTAGTGTTACCCCAGTGTGTTAGTGTTAATCCCCAGTGAGTTAGTGTTAATCCCCAGTGTGTTAGTGTTACCCCAGTGTGTTAGTGTTACCCCAGTGTGTTAGTGTTAATCGCCAGTGTGTTAGTGTTACCCCAGTGTGTTAGTGTTAATCCCCAGTGAGTTAGTGTTAATCCCCAGTGTGTTAGTGTTAATTGACAGTGTGTTAGTGTTACCCCAGTGTGTTAGTGTTAATCCCCAGTGAGTTAGTGTTAATCCCCAGTGTGTTAGTGTTAATCCCCAGTGTGTTAGTGTTACCCCAGTGTGTTAGTGTTAATCCCCAGTGTGTTAGTGTTACCCCAGTGTGTTAGTGTTAATCCCCAGTGTGTTAGTGTTACCCCAGTGTGTTAGTGTTAATCCCCAGTGTGTTAGTGTTAATCGCCAGTGTGTTAGTGTTACCCCAGTGTGTTAGTGTTAATCCCCAGTGTGTTAGTGTTAATCCCCAGTGTGTTAGTGTTAATCCCCAGTGTGTTAGTGTTACCCCAGTGTGTTAGTGTTAATCGCCAGTGTGTTAGTGTTACCCCAGTGTGTTAGTGTTACCCCAGTGTGTTAGTGTTAATCCCCAGTGAGTTAGTGTTAATCCCCAGTGTGTTAGTGTTAATCCCCAGTGTGTTAGTGTTAATCCCCAGTGTGTTAGTGTTAATCCCCAGTGTGTTAGTGTTACCCCAGTGTGTTAGTGTTACCCCAGTGTGTTAGTGTTACCCCAGTGTGTTAGTGTTACCCCAGTGTGTTAGTGTTAATCCCCAGTGTGTTAGTGTTAATCCCCAGTGTGTTAGTGTTACCCCAGTGTGTTAGTGTTAATCCCCAGTGTGTTAGTGTTAATCCCCAGTGTGTTAGTGTTAATCCCCAGTGTGTTAGTGTTACCCCAGTGTTTAAATCCCCAGTGTGTTAGTGTTACCCCAGTGTGTTAGTGTTAATCCCCAGTGTGTTAGTGTTAATCCCCAGTGTGTTAGTGTTAATCCCCAGTGTGTTAGTGTTAATCCCCAGTGTGTTAGTGTTAATCCCCAGTGTGTTAGTGTTAATCCCCAGTGTGTTAGTGTTAATCCCCAGTGTGTTAGTGTTACCCCAGTGTGTTAGTGTTAATCCCCAGTGTGTTAGTGTTACCCCAGTGTGTTACTGTTAATCCCCAGTGTGTTAGTGTTACCCCAGTGTGTTAGTGTTAATCCCCAGTGTGTTAGTGTTAATCCCCAGTGTGTTAGTGTTAATCCCCAGTGTGTTAGTGTTAATCCCCAGTGTGTTAGTGTTAATCCCCAGTGTGTTAGTGTTACCCCAGTGTGTTACTGTTAATCCCCAGTGTGTTAGTGTTACCCCAGTGTGTTAGTGTTAATCCCCAGTGTGTTAGTGTTAATCCCCAGTGTGTTAGTGTTAATCCCCAGTGTGTTAGTGTTAATCCCCAGTGTGTTAGTGTTAATCCCCAGTGTGTTAGTGTTAATCCCCAGTGTGTTAGTGTTAATCCCCAGTGTGTTAGTGTTAATCCCCAGTGTGTTAGTGTTACCCCAGTGTGTTAGTGTTACCCCAGTGTGTTAGTGTTAATCCCCAGTGTGTTAGTGTTACCCCAGCGTGTTAGTGTTAATCCCCCTTGTGTTAGTGTTAATTCCCAGTGTGTTAGTGTTACCCCAGTGTGTTAGTGTTAATCCCCAGTGTGTTAGTGTTAATCCCCAGTGTGTTAGTGTTAATCCCCAGTGTGTTAGTGTTACCCCAGTGTGTTAGTGTTATCCCAGTGTGTTAGTGTTACCCCAGTGTGTTAGTGTTAATCGCCAGTGTGTTAGTGTTAATCCCCAGTGTTTTAGTGTTACCCTAGTGTGTTAGTGTTATCCCAGTGTGTTAGTGTTACTCCAGTGTGTTAGTGTTAATCGCCAGTGTGTTAGTGTTACCCCAGTGTGTTAGTGTTACCCCAGTGTGTTAGTGTTAATCCCCAGTGTGTTAGTGTTAATCCCCAGTGTGTTAGTGTTACCCCAGTGTGTTAGTGTTACCCCAGTGTGTTAGTGTTAATCCCCAGTGTGTTAGTGTTAATCCCCAGTGTGTTAGTGTTAATTGCCAGTGTGTTAGTGTTACCCCAGTGTGTTAGTGTTAATCCCCAGTGTGTTAGTGTTAATCCCCAGTGAGTTAGTGTTAATCCCCAGTGTGTTAGTGTTACCCCAGTGTGTTAGTGTTAATCCCCAGTGTGTTAGTGTTAATCCCCAGTGTGTTAGTGTTAATCCCCAGTGTGTTAGTGTTACCCCAGTGTGTTAGTGTTAATCCCCAGTGTGTTAGTGTTAATCCCCAGTGTGTTATGTTAATCCCCAGTGTGTTAGTGTTAATCCCCAGTGTGTTAGTGTTAATCCCCAGTGTGTTAGTGTTATCCCCAGTGTGTTAGTGTTAATCCCCAGTGTGTTAGTGTTAATCCCCAGTGTGTTAGTGTTACCCCAGTGTGTTAGTGTTAATCCCCAGTGTGTTAGTGTTACCCCAGTGTGTTAGTGTTACCCCAGTGTGTTAGTGTTAATCCCCAGTGTGTTAGTGTTACCCCAGTGTGATAGTGTTAATCCCCAGTGTGTTAGTGTTAATCCCCAGTGTGTTAGTGTTACCCCAGTGTGTTAGTGTTAATCCCCAGTGTGTTAGTGTTACCCCAGTGTGATAGTGTTAATCCCCAGTGTGTTAGTGTTACCCCAGTGTGTTAGTGTTACCCCAGTGTGTTAGTGTTAATCCCCAGTGTGTTAGTGTTAATCCCCAGTGTGTTAGTGTTAATCCCCCTTGTGTTAGTGTTACCCCAGTGTGTTAGTGTTAATCCCCAGTGTGTTAGTGTTAATCCCCAGTGTGTTAGTGTTAATCCCCAGTGTGTTAGTGTTAATCCCCAGTGTGTTAGTGTTAATCCCCAGTGTGTTAGTGTTAATCCCCAGTGTGTTAGTGTTAATCCCCAGTGTGTTAGTGTTAATCCCCAGTGTGTTAGTGTTACCCCAGTGTGTTAGTGTTAATCCCCAGTGTGTTAGTGTTAATCCCCAGTGTGTTAGTGTTAATCCCCAGTGTGTTAGTGTTAATCCCCAGTGTGTTAGTGTTAATCCCCAGTGTGTTAGTGTTAATCCCCAGTGTGTTAGTGTTAATCCCCAGTGTGTTAGTGTTATCCCAGTGTGTTAGTGTTAATCCCAGTGTGTTAGTGTTAATCCCAGTGTGTTAGTGTTACCCCAGTGTGTTAGTGTTAATCCCCAGTGTGTTAGTGTTAATCCCCAGTGTGTTAGTGTTAATCCCCAGTGTGTTAGTGTTACCCCGGTGTGTTAGTGTTACCCCAGTGTGTTAGTGTTAATCCCCAGTGTGTTAGTGTTACCCCAGTGTGTTAGTGTTAATCCCCCTTGTGTTAGTGTTAATCCCCAGTGTGTTAGTGTTACCCAAGTGTGTTACTGTTAATCCCCAGTGTGTTAGTGTTAATCCCCAGTGTGTTAGTGTTAATCCCCAGTGTGTTAGTGTTAATCCCCAGTGTGTTAGTGTTAATCCCCAGTGTGTTAGTGTTACCCAAGTGTGTTACTGTTAATCCCCAGTGTGTTACTGTTAATCCCCAGTGTGTTAGTGTTAATCCCCAGTGTGTTAGTGTTAATCCCCAGTGTGTTAGTGTTAATCCCCAGTGTGTTAGTGTTAATCCCCAGTGTGTTAGTGTTACCCAAGTGTGTTACTGTTAATCCCCAGTGTGTTAGTGTTAATCCCCAGTGTGTTAGTGTTAATCCCCAGTGTGTTAGTGTTAATCCCCAGTGTGTTAGTGTTAATCCCCAGTGTGTTAGTGTTAATCCCCAGTGTGTTAGTGTTAATCCCCAGTGTGTTAGTGTTACCCCAGTGTGTTAGTGTTAATCCCCAGTGTGTTAGTGTTAATCCCCAGTGTGTTAGTGTTAATCCCCAGTGTGTTAGTGTTAATCCCCAGTGTGTTAGTGTTAATCCCCAGTGTGTTAGTGTTAATCCCCAGTGTGTTAGTGTTAATCCCCAGTGTGTTAGTGTTACCCCAGTGTGTTAGTGTTAATCCCCAGTGTGTTAGTGTTACCCCAGTGTGTTAGTGTTACCCCAGTGTGTTAGTGTTAATCCCCAGTGTGTTAGTGTTAATCCCCAGTGTGTTAGTGTTACCCCAGTGTGTTAGTGTTACCCCAGTGTGTTAGTGTTAATCCCCAGTGTGTTAGTGTTACCCCAGTGTGTTAGTGTTAATCCCCAGTGTGTTAGTGTTACCCCAGTGTGTTAGTGTTAATCCCCAGTGTGTTAGTGTTACCCCAGTGTGTTAGTGTTACCCCAGTGTGTTAGTGTTAATCCCCAGTGTGTTAGTGTTACCCCAGTGTGTTAGTGTTAAACCCCAGTGTGTTAGGGTTAATCCCCAGTGTGTTAGTGTTACCCCAGTGTGTTAGTGTTGCCCCAGTGTGTTAGTGTTAAACCCCAGTGTGTTAGTGTTAATCCCCAGTGTGTTAGTGTTACCCCAGTGTGTTAGTGTTGCCCCAGTGTGTTAGTGTTAAACCCCAGTGTGTTAGTGTTAATCCCCAGTGTGTTAGTGTTACCCAAGTGTGTTAGTGTTAATCCCCAGTGTGTTAGTGTGTTGCCCCAGTGTGTTCGTTTTACACCGGTGTGTTAGTGTTATCCCCATATAGTTAGTGTTGTCCCTATAAATGCAATAGAGTAACAAGTACCTATTTTTCTCTTCCCCTACATTTCTAACCAAATTGGTGGTGAAAATATTACATTGCTATCACAGTGGGTCTTCATCTGTGTCTGTTTAAAAATGCATCAATGAGTGCTGTGACGGCTGTGTTGTGGAGCTGATGGCCAGCTACAGAGGAAACGAGATGAGAGAGAGTGGAGTGGTAGAGAGAGAGAGAGGGTGGTTGAGAGAGAGGGAGAAGAGGATGGGAGAGGAGGAGGAGAGAGAGAGAGGAGAGAAACAATGAAAGATTTATGACAGGCATAGGCAGCAGAGAGCTGCTTTATCTCACCATTATTAACCAAATCACCTCTGAAAGACTCCACACAAATCACTGTAGATCACAGACTGAATATGATACCACTCTATTTCTATCCCTGCCTAACTTTGTTATTCTCTCTTCCTCTGTCTCCTTCCTCTTTCTTCTTCCTCTGGCACCTTCCTCTGTCTCTTTCCTCTGGTACCTTCCTCTGCCTTTCCTTTCCACTCCTACCTCTGCCTCCTTTCTCTGTCTCCTTCCTCTGTTTATTTCCTCTGGCACCTTACTCTGTCTCCATCCTCTGTCTCCATCCCCTGCCTCCTTCTTCTGTATCCTTCCCCTGCCTCCATCCACTGACTCCTTCCTCTGGCATCTTCCTCTGCCTCCTTCCTCTTTCTCCTTTCTCTGCCTCCTTCCTCTGTCTCCATCCTCTGACTCCTTCCTCTGACTCCTTTCTCTGTCTCCTTCTTCTGCTTCCTTCCCCTGTCTCCCTCCTTTTCCTCCATCCTTTGTCTCATTCCTCTGCCTCCTTCCTCTGCATCCTTTCTCTGCCTCCTTCCTCTGTCTCTTCCCCCTGGCACCTTCCTCTGGCACCTTCCTCTGTCTCCATCCTCTGTCTCCTTCCTCCGTCTTTCCAGTTCTGTATCTCTCACTTTTTTGTATCATCTCTATCTCCTTCTCTTTCCCTCTCTCTCCTCTCCTCCTTTCTCTCTCCCCCTACTCTTTCTAACACTCCCTCCCTTTCCCTAACCCTCTCTGTCCTCTTCTCCTTATTTCCTTTTCTTCTCTTCCTTTCTCCATCCTGTATCTCCAATACTGTTCCCTTCCTCTCCATCCATCCCTCTCTTCCCAGTCTAGCTCTCCCATAAGGTCTACAGGAGAACAAATTGACTTATGTTGTCTGTTTTCTCCGGACCCAGGGTAACTCTATGTAGATCTCTGGGCTCTCTCTAACCTGCAAGCTGTTCTAATCAATGGAGTTCACCCCCCCCCCCCCCCCATTTCATTGTCCCCCTCACTTTCCTCTTTCTCTCTAACCCCCTGGGGGAGCAAGGCACCTTAGATGAACAGGTTAATGTTCTGACAGTTTGAGATGCGCTCGTGAAATTTCAATCCGGCATCTGTTTTATCGTCACTGATTTAGGAAGAAGGGATGGAGTGAGTAAGGGAAGGAGGGAAGCACTTGCACAGCACAGGAGCTTAAACAGATGAGAGACCACAGCTGCAGACCTAGAAATAAATTGGTCTGTGTGAGCTTGTTGCCCCCAAGTGGTCATAGAATTGTGGACATATTCAGTGGCTTGCGAAAGTTTTCACACCCCTTGGCATTTTTCCTATTTTGTTGCCTTACAACCTGGAATTGAAATGGATTTTTAGGGGATTTGTATCATTTCATTTACACAACTTGCCTACCACTTTGAAGACGCTAAATCTTTTTTATTGTGATACAAGCAAGAAATAAGACAAAAAAAGAAAACTTGAGAGTGCATAACTATTTACCCCCCCCCACACACACACACACACACACACACACACACACACACACACACACACACACACACAAAGTCAATACTTTGTAGAGCCACCTTTTGCAGCAATTACAGATGCATGTCTCTTGGGGTATGTGTCTATAAGCTTGGCACATCTAGCCCCTGAGATTCTTGCCCGTTCTTCAAGGCAAAACTGCTCCGACTCCTTCAAGTTGGATGGGTTCCACTGGTGTACAGCAATCTTTAAGTCATACCACAGATTCTCAATTGGATTGAGGTCAGTGCTTTGACTAGGCCATTACAAGACATTTAAATGTTTCCCCTTAAACCACTGAAGTGTTGCTTTAGCAGTATGCTTAGGGTCATTGTCCTACTGGAAGGTGAACCTCCATCCCAGTCTCACATCTCTGGAAGACTGAAACAGGTTTCCCTCAAGAATTTCCATGTATTTAGCATCATCCATCATTCTTTCATTTCTGACCAGTTTCCAGTTCCTGCCGATGAAAAACATTCCCACATCATGATGCTGCCACCACCAAGTCCCTGCAGAGGTGTTCTCGGCATGATGAGAGGTGTTGGGTTTGCACCAGACATAGTGTTTTCCTTGATGGCCAAAAAGATACATTTTAGTCTCATCTGACCAGAGTACCTTCTTCCATATGTTTGGAGAGTCTCCCACAAGCCTTTTGGCGAACACCAAACGTGTTTGCTAATTTTTTTCTTTAAGCAATGGCTTTTATCTGGTCACTCTTCTGTAAACCCCAGCTCTCTGGAGTGTACAGCTTAAAGTGGTCCTATGGACAGATACTCCAGTCTCAGCTGTGGAGCTTTGCAGCTCCTTCAGGTTTATATTTGGTCTCCTTTTTGCCTCTCTAGTTAATGCCCTCCTCGCCTGGTCCATGGGTTTTGGTGGGCGGCCCTCTCTTTGGCAGGTTTGTTGTGGTGCCATATTCTTTCCATTTTTTAATAATGGATTTAATGGTGCTCCGTGGAATGTTCCAAGTTTCTGTTATGTTTTTATAACCCAACCCTGATCTGTACTTCTCCAGGACTTTGTCCCTGACCTGTTTGGAAGGCTCCTTGGTCTTCATGGTGATGCTTCTTGGTGGTGCTTCTTGGTTAGTGGTTTTGCAGACTCTGGGGCCTTTCAGAACAGGTGTATATATATATATATTGAGATCATGTGACAGATTATGTGACACTTAGATTCCACACAGGTGGACTTTATTTAACGGATTATGTGACTTCTGAAGGTAATTGGTTGCACCAGTTCTTAATGAGGGGCTTCATAGTAAACTGGGTGAATACATATACAAGCACCACTTTTCAGTTTTTTTGTTTTTTTTTGTTTTTGAAACAAGTAATTTTGTTTCATTTCGCTGCACCAATTTGGACTATTTTGCGTATGTCCATTACATGAAATCCAAATAAAAGTCCATTTAAATTACAGGTTGTAATGCAACAACATAGTAAAAAACACCAAGGGGGATGAAGACTTTTGCAAGGCACTGTATGACTGTGGCAGTGCAATTAGCAGGTTACAAGATGATTGAACTGATCAAGGCTAATTTTGGGCAATGAGGTCTTTCATCAAACTCAGCAAAACAATTGTATATTCTTATATTCAGAGAACAAGTCATTTGATAGATATTTGTTAATATTTAAATGCTTGGCCATAGTGGCGGGTAGATTCATGGTGTGGAAGAAGAGCATTTTAAGCATGAGGTGAGAAGAGAACTGTGGAGAGTGTTTGTGATAGATGAAATGAAAGAGGGAATTAAAGAGAGAAAAAATATATACAAATTGGCAAAGTAATCAGGAGAGTGTGGATGAGAGAGACACAAAGGAGGAAAGAAAGACACTGAGGACGGAGGGAGAGACTAAGATGAAGAGAGAAAAACAGACAAGCAGCAAAAGAGGGATTTCATAAAGAGAGAAGAGTCTGAGAAGAGAGGAAGAGAGAGAGAGAGTAAAACGATGAAACCAAAAGAGAGAATGAGAAGGAGAGATAAAATGAACTAAGACTTCCAAGACCACGGGTGATAAAGAGAACAAGAGAACGAGTTGAGTGAGAATAGATATGAGAGCATGAGTAAGTGAATTAGGAGCGGGCTTGAGATAAACAGTGCAGAGCCGGGGACAGACAGACAGTGGAGAGCAGCTGCGGCCGGCCGGCTTTCTGTCGCTTTTTAAATTTCATTGGATATGAATTAAATAAGCGCCGCTGATCTCTCTTGGCCCTGGTGTAATTACTGGCAGAACAACGGGGGCATTGTGGAGCTGCGCTGCCATCTAAATACTCCTCCCCACCCTGTGCGCCACCACCTAAATGTTCCCCCATACTATTCCAGGTCACCACTGATCTTGTCTGAGAATGTGAATTATCATCTTAAATGCCGACCGGAGCGAGAGAGTAAGAGAGAGGGAAGGAGTGGGAGGGAGAAGGAAGGAGTGAGAGGGAGAGGGAAGGAGAGTGGGAGAGGGAAGGAGAGGGAAGGAAAGAGGAGGAGAGGGAAGGAGCTGGAGGGAAGTGGAGGGGGAGATGGGGGATAGGGAAGGAGAGGGAGGAGAGGGGAGAGAGAGGAGAGGGGAAAGTGGTAAGGAGAAGGAAGGGGAGGGGGTGAGGGAAGAAGAGTGGGAAGTGGGAGGGAGAGGGAAGTAGAGGGGGAGATAGGGGATAGGGAAGGAGAGGGAGGAGAGGGGAGAGGAAGGAGAGGGGGAAGTGGTAAGGAGAAGGAAGGGGGGGAGGGGTGAGGGAAGAAGAATGGGAAGTGGAGGTGAGATGGAAGGAGAGGGAAGGAGAGGAAAGGAGAGGGAAGGAGTGGGGATGAGGGAAGAAGAGTGGGAAGTGGAGGTGAGATGGAAGGAGAGGGAAGGAGAGGGAAGGAGAGGGAAGGAGAGGGAAGGAGTGGGGATGAGGGAAGAAGAGTGGGAAGTGGAGGTGAGAGGGAAGGAGAGGGAAGGAGAGGGAAGGAGAGGGAAGGAGTGGGGATGAGGGAAGTAAGTATGCTGATGCATATTGATCCTCTCCCTGTGTCCCCAACATGGAGACACAGGGAGGACTGCAGGAGCCCACAGCAGTAGGGCTCAGGGGAAACTGTGAAGGGGTGGTGGGTGTATTGACACACAATGGCAGTCAATCAGCACAGAGGATCATTTTCATTCATCCCTTCAAGCTCTCTTCACCCTACCCTCTGAGATTCTCTACATGAGATGTAGAGAATCTCTCTCTCTCTCTCTCTCTCTCTCTCTCTCTCTCTCTCTCTCTCTCTCTCTCTCTGTCTAACTTTCTCCCTACCCCTTTCTCTGTAAAAATAATCAAGCCTTTCAAATCAATAGATCAATATATCCCCAAGCAACCAGGAGAGAGTAAGTGGTCAGCTATGTACAACAGCGAACCAATCTCTGGATAAAGAGATGCTGTGACTCGAACCCAACAATCCACGGCTTCCCTTAGAGGAAAATACAATGAAAAACTTGGAGATGCAAATGATAGTAACTAACAGCTGAATGATATCGAGGAAATCATAGCTGAAATACTCTCAACACCAAAACAAACTGTTACAATCTGTTGTAAAAAAAGTACATTTGCTGGAAAGGCGGGAGTGTGGACAAACAGGACATCAAAACTGGCCTTCTGGAAACAAAGGTGCAATCTTTAGAAGATGAACTGGATCAGCAGGAAAACAGATTGAGGCAAAATAATATGAGAATATTGTCCCTACTGGAAGACGCGGAAAAAGGAGATCTTTCCAGTTACGTGATCAAGCTGATTTTTTTTAAATTTTACTTGGCAAGTCAGTTAAGAACAAATTCTTATTTTCAATGACAGCCTAGGAACAGTGGGTTAACTGCCAGTTCAGGGGCAGAACAACAGATTTCTACCTTGTCAGCTTGGGGATTTGAACTTGCAACCTTTCAATTACTAGTCCAACACTCTAACCACTAGGCTACCCTGCCGCCCCAGGGGATGTTGCCGAGGATATATCACTGGAGGATATGAAGCGATGCAGTAGGATTGGCGTGAAACAGAAGAATGCTAAATACCCTCGCAAGGTAATCTTTAAACTGTGGAACCAGTCAACCTTGTGAAGGCACAGGGGGAAATGAGATAAAAATCTAGGTTGTATACAGTGAAGGGCGGCAGGTAGCCTAGTGGTAAAGAGCGTTGAGCTAGTCACCGAAAGGTCGCTGGTTTGAATCCCTGCGCCGACTATGTGAAAAATCTGTTGATGTGCCCTTGAGCAAGGCACTTAACCCTAATTAACCCTTAACCCCGTAAATTAAGGTAATATTCCCCAATCTAGACTCTATTGTCCCCAAGTAACTGTTATTCTCTAGGAAGTAACGATAGAATTAGCCAAAGTTAATGAGATACATGGACAGTGGAAAGACAATATAAAAGAGGAATTACAAACTGTGTGGTTCAGACCCTGACTGAGTATATCAGACCATATACCACAGCTGTGACAAAACATGTATTTTTCCTCTTATAATGACATTGTTAACCAGTTAGCGATAAGACACCTTGGGGGTTTGTGGTATATGGCCAATTTACCACAGCTAAGGGCAGAACTCTGCATTGCGTAATGCATAAGAACAGCCCTTAGCCTTCAACAGTTGGCAATAATGGTTCTATGGATCTGTGTGCTTGTGGACAAGAGGGTGTGAGTGGGTGTATGTGTCTGTGCATATGAACGGGAGAGTGAATGAAGGTGAATATGAATATGTGTAGGAGGGAAGGAGAAAATGGGTGTGGGAATATATAGGGTATACAGATCCCCCGGAAATTATTCAGACCCCTTGACATTTTCCACATTTTGTTACGTTACAACATTATTCTTATTTTTTGTTTTTATTATATCCTCAGCAATCTACACACAGTACCCAATAATAACAAAGTGAAAACAGATTTTTGGAATTTTTTGCAAATGTATTAAAAATATGAAACACATTTACATAAGTATTAAGACCCTTTACTATGAGACACGAAATAAATCTCAGGTGCATCCTGTTTCCATTATAATCATTGAGAAGATTCTACAACTTGATTTAAGTCCACTGTGGTAAATTCAATTATTTTGACATGATTTGGAAAGGCACACGCCTGCCTACATAACATCACACAGTTGACAGTGCATGAAAGAGCAAAAACCAAACCATGAGGTCAAAGGAATTGTCCGTAGAACTCCAAGACAGGGTTGTGTCTTGGCACAGATCTGGGAGAGGGTACAAAAACAATTATGCAGCATTGAAGGTCCCCAGAACACAGTGGCCTTCTCCATTCTTAAATGGAAGAAGTATGGAAAAAGCGAGACTCTTCATAGAGCTGGTCACTTGGCCAAACTGAGAAATCGATGGAGAAGGGCCTTGGTCAGGGAGGTGACCAAGAACATGATGCCCACTCTGACAGAGCTCTAGAAATCCTCTGTAGAGATGGGAGAACCTTCCAGAAGGACAACCACCTCTGCAGCACTCCACCAATCAGGCCATTATTGTAGAGTGACCAGACGGAAGCCACTCCTCAGTTAAAGGCACATGACAGCCGGCTTGGAGTTTGCCAAAAGGCACCTAAAGGACACTCAGACCATGAAAAACAAGATTCTCTGGTCTGATGAAACCAAGATTGAACTCTTTGGCCCAGGTGTGGAGGAAACTAGGCACCATCCCTACGTTGAAGCATGGTGGTGGCAGCATCATGCTGTGGGGATGTTTTTCAGTGGTAGGGACTAGGAGACTAGTCAGGATCGAAGGAAAGATGAATGAAGCAAATACAGAGAGATCCTTAATGAAAACCTATTCCAGAGCACTCAAGACCTCAGACTGGGGTGAAGGTTCACCTTTCAACAGGACAACAACCTTAAGCACACAGCCAAGACAATGCAGGAGTGGCTCTGGGACAAGTCTCTGAATGTCCTTGAGTGGCCCATTCAGAGCCCAGACTTGAACCTGATCTAACATCTCTGAAGAGACCTGAAAGTAGCTGTGCAGTGACGCTCACCATTCAACCTGACAGCTTGAGAGGATCTGCAGCGAAGAATGGGAGAAACTCGACAAATACAGGTGTGCCAAAGTTGTAGAGTCATACACAAAAAGACTTGAGTCTGTAACAACTGCAAAGGTGCCTCAACACAGTATTTTTAATACATTTACAAAAAAATCCTAAATATTCTTTTCTTTGTCATTATGGGGTATTTTGTGTAGATTGATGAGGGGAAAAACGCAATTTAATCAGTTTTAGAATAAGGCTGTAACGTAACAAATGATTGAAAAAGTAAAGGGGTCTGAATACTTTCTGAATGCACTGTATGTTGTGTGTCAATGAAGGAGATTGGAAGGAATTAGATGTATAGAGTAGTGTACATTTGTCTGAGGGGGAAAAGATGAGGGGTTGGGATAAACTTTGCCTGGGTGTGTAAGAGAGGGCAAGGATGGGAAGTGGTAATAATCCTGGAATCCCTATGAAAAGCATCTCAAGTACAAAGACTTCCTTTGCTTTATGTTATTTTATTTTGTATCATTTATTTTGTTAAATGTCTGCTCAGTTCACATGTATGTAATGTATACAATAACTATGTATTTATACTATGATCCTCCCATTGTATGGAATGCCACGTCTGCTCAATGATAGACTGAACAGATAAGGTAAACTTTCATTCTATATAAGTAAAGACCAACAAAATGCAACTTATCACATGGAATGTGAACGGGGTCCATGATGGGGGTGGAAAGCATATGGTGCTCGAACAGATTTTCAGCAGATGTGGGTTTTGTGCAAGAGTGTAAGGGGTGCGTAACTGGTAGCAGGGAAGTCAAACGCAGGAGAGCAGAACTTGATGAATAGCCGTAGCAGCTTAATAATATATAAAACTAACGGCATACAAAACAACAAACACAGGGGTACAAAACCCGTAGCGCACCAGTAACACATAGCACAAATACTTACAAATAAACAATTCCTGACAAGGACATGGGGGAAACAGAGGGAACATATACAACATGTAATTAGGGAATGAAACCAGGTGAGTGTGAAATCAAGACAAAACAAATGGAACATGAAAAATGAATCGGCAATGGCTAGTTAGAAGTCATGACAAAGAGTTACATAAAAAAAGAGAAATGTAATATTTAAAGAGGAGCTGGGTTGGAGAGGTCTATGCTTCCATCTATCGAAGTAACAACATTAAGTGTAGGTATCCTAATAAATAAGAATTGTCCCTTATATCCCAGCACATGGACCTAGAAGGCCGATTTCTAATGTTGAATGGCACAATCAATGGCAAAAATACACATTGATTTCATTGTATATCCTACCAGGGGCAAATCTGGTGTTTACTGATAGAATTCAAGCTATATTAGATCAAATCCAGACAGGAACTATTATTTTGTCAGGTGTCAGTTAAATAATACATTTGATAAGATTGACAGTTGTATTATTAAAAAAAGCCAATTTAGGGAGCCTCCAAAGAGGCTGAAAATGTTAATCTCTACAAATAATTTAGAGGACACGTGGAGATTACTATTCCCAAATCTTAATCTTCCAGACTTGGAATGGTCTCAACTCGCTACCCAAGGCTTTTACTTGAGGGATTTAGTGAAATGTACAATAAGAGGAACAACGGGTACATATTGAAGAGGCGCATGCTCATCCCCGGAATCTGTTTATGTCTATTTCCAAACGATTAAGCTAAGAACATGAACAACTTCATCGTTAAGAACGTTATAACAATATAAAATATACATTTTGGACTGACCAATGTCTATCACATTTGTTTCATTTGGACATCTGGGTAACCTTGAGGGAATCTTTTTTGAGTCAGAAAAGTATGTTCATATGATAAGTAAGACATACAAAACCTTACAGAGAGCCTATCCAACTGACAATCTCTTCAAAAACATTTTTTTCAACTATTGGAACCAAGACTTAAAGGCACTGCATGGTCAATCTGACGTATGCACTGGCCATGCAGCATTTACGGTGATCTGCCCTCTACCGAAGTCAGGGCATTCATGCTTCTTGTGCTTCACGGAGAAGCGCAGAGCTGTTGTGAAGGAAGTTTTCAAGTGATTGAGTTTGTGTTTATACAGGACCTCTCGCCCTCACCTACCGTCAACCAATCAGGTCAATGCGAAGCTATACTGAGCCCTCCACACCGTTAAAAAATGTGTGAGGCACACGGGAATGTGGTACACACCTCAGTTTGGCCTCTGCGTACCTCCGGAGTCTCCACAATTGCAGCACATACAGAGCCTCTGACCAAATTTTCAGATCAAGCATGAATTGGCTTTAAAAAGAACTGATGTTGGCCCAAGATGGAGGGAATGTTGGAACGTAACTGTTAAGATATTTTATCAAGGTTTAAGATAAATTATAAAATAATTCTACCCAGAAACTTAACCAATAGGGATTAGAGTTTATGTAGCATGAACAAGGAGTAATTAAAAATAATAAACACAGCTCCAACTAGGTTGGAGCGGGGAAGAGAGGAATGCATGTGTGTGCCTAATGAAAACAAAGAGGGTCCTTAACCTATGTTTGAACCGACCCAGCTATAACTCTGTGGAGATAAAATAAGACAGCAAGAGCCCCTCCAGGTTTTCCGTATCTGGGGAGGACTGGAACTGTCAGCTAAGTGGTAATAAACTGTGGTGAGACTTCAGTAGATAATCCAGATATAGTGTGTAATGTATGTTAGTGGGTTGGAATGGACTTTTGAAGCTGCTTTGTCTTTGTCGGAGAGGAGGAGGGACATTTATAACGCTATGATGTTATATGTGATATATAAAATGATGTACATGGTATTTTAAGCAGAGCGCTCTCAAGAATAAATGCTCTTGGCTAATTTTGGTTGACTGGTATTTGTCTATTTCATGCAAATAAGAATCTTACAAATTCTTAGAAGCGGACAGAGTGTTTTAAATTTAATTGGTTTTAATGAACACATAATAACTAAATTCCTCTAACAATAACTAACACAATTACAGTTAACCTCTAGCGTCGAGCAATCCCGTATCCGGGAGCGTAATCATAGCCTCAAGCTCATTAGCATAATGCAATGTTAACTATTCATGAAAATCGCAAATGAAAGAAACATATTCACTCACAAGCTTTGCCTTTTGTTAACAACACTGTCATCTCAGATTTTCAAAATATGCTTTTCAACCATCGCTACACAAGCATTTGTGTAAGAGGTATTGATAGCTAGCATAGCATTAGCCTAGCATTCAGCAGGCAACATTTTCACAAAAACAAGAAAAGCATTCAAATAAAATCATTTACCTTTGAAGAACTTCGGATGTTTTCAATGAGGACACTCTCAGTTGGATAGCAACTGTTCAGTTTTTCCAAAAAGATTATTTGTGTAGGAGAAATCGCTCCGTTTTGCTCATCACGTTTGGCTAAGAAAAAAAAACGAAAATTCAGTCATTACAACGCCAAACCTTTTTCTAAATTAACGACAGAAACATGGCAAACGTTGTTTAGAATCAATCCTCAAGGTGTTTTTCACATATCTATTCGATGATAAATCATTCGTGGCAGTTGTGTTTCTCCTCTGAAGAAAATGGAAACATGCACGCAGCTGGAGATTACGCAATAATTTCGACGGAGGACACCAAGCGGGCACCTGGTAAATGTAGTCTCTTATGGTCAATCTTCCAATGATATGCCTACAAATACGTTACAATGCTGCAGACACCTTGGGGAAACGACAGAAAGTGTAGCCTCATTCCTGGTGCATTCACAGCCATATAAGGAGACATTGGAACACAGCGCCTTCAGAATCTGGGCCATTTCCTGTTTGAAATTTCATCTTGGTTTCGCCTGTAGCATATGTTCTGTGGCACTCACAGATAATATCTTTGCAGTTTTGGAAACGTCAGAGTGTTTTCTTTCCAAAGCCGTCAATTATATGCATAGTTGAACATCTTTTCGTGACAAAATATCTTGTTTAAAACGGGAACGTTTTTTTATCCAAAAATTAAAAGAGCGCCCCCTATATCAAAGGAGTTAACGAAAATACACGCTTAATCCAGTATAACAGAATGTATAGAATTTATTACACAAGACAAAAATTACAAATTCTACAGGCTTTCTGGGAATGCTATAAAGTCCAAAAGTTATGGGCGGAGCTAGAAAGTTGGCTGTCAGAAGTATTACAAACTTAAACATAATTTTAATCTGTCTGCATATTTCAAACCATGGCATATGTGGGTGTAGTGAGATACCCAATAGGCTGGATGATTCTCTTCTCATCATTAATCTTGAAAAAAAACACATATACTAAGAACGTGGAAATCAATACGACAACATTAACACAATGGAAAAAATGAATGATTTGTTATTGAAATATTGAAATAGCATGGGCAAATAGCATATCGACAAAGCAAAAACAGGTTTTTAGAAATGTTTGCAAATTATTCTCTGCAGATCCACTCAAGCTCTGTCAGGTTGTATTGGCTGTGTGCTTAGGGTCGTTGTCCTGTTGAAAATTGAACCTTTGCCCCAGTCTGAGGTCCTGAGCGCCCTAGAGTAGGTTTTCATCATGGACCTCTCTGTACTTTGCTTCATTCATCTTCCCCTCTATCCTGCCACTGAAAACCATCCCCACAGCATGATGCTGCCACCACCATTCTTCACCGTAGAGATGGTATTGGCCAGGTGATGAACGGTGCCTGGTTTCTTCCAGACTTGACACTTGGCATTCAGGCCTGATTGGTGGCGTGCTGCAAAGATAGTTGTCCTTACGTAAGGTTCTCTAATTTCCACAGAGGAACACTGGAGCTCTGCATCTGTACTGACCTCGCCTAATGGATGATAGCGGGGTGAACCTTGGTTGATGTCCTTGATGATATTTTTGGCCTTCCAGTGACATCGGGTGCTGGAGGTGTCCTGGGGGTGTCCTGGGGGGCAGGTTGTTTGGGACCAAGTCAAATTTCTTCAACCTCCTGGGTTTGAAGAGGTGCTGTTGCGTCTTCTTCACCACACTGTGTCGGTGGACCATTTCAGATCTTCATTGATGTGTACGCCGAGGAACTTGAAGCTTTCCACCTCCTCCACTGCGGCCCCGTCGATGTGGTTAAGGGCGTGCTCCGTCTGCTGTTTCCTGAAGTCCACGATTAGCTCCTTTGTTTTGTTGACGTTGACTGACAGGTTATTTTCCTGGCACCACTCTCCCATGGCCCTCACCCCCTCTCTGTAGGCTGTCTGGTGGTTTGAAGACTGTGCTTGACAATGCCTCCCAAAACGGTAGAAAATGGCAACTGCTGAAATACATAAAACACTAAAAACATTAAGACATCAGACAAAGTGATCTAGTTCTGCACTAAATGGGATTCGAAACATCATAATGGAGTTTAGAAGTCTTTGGAGAGCAGAATCAACACCACAAAAGGAGGAATCTAATTCTGCACTAAACAGGACTCGAAACACCAAAATAGTGTTTATAATCTTTGCTGTTAGTGCACCCAGTCCCTGGCAAGATTTTGCACAACACTTGATTTAGTGACGCTACAACACAGGATGACGTGTTTCAATACTCCAGCAAAGGTTTTGTCTCCTTCAAGTTGGTGGCAGCTCAGTTGCCACTAGTTGTGGTGTTACAAAGCACTTCCTTTTACCTGTGTTCTCTCATCCATCCATCTATGGACCTCTTCATCATGCCTCACCCCACCATAAGTTCCACTGCGCCTCAGAGGGAGTGTGTTGCTTTGATCTCACTCACAGTACAAACAGGTAAACATCATTAAACATTTAGAGTAGGCAGAGCTGCATCTCACTAATTCACTCTGGCAACCCGGAGACACAAACTCACACACACAAACAGATGCTCCCGAAACACAGGGCTTTGGTGTGTGTGCGCGTGCTAAGGAAATAATTTTGTTCCAGTGTCTTGCCAAGGGCTTATCACATGACATCCATGTAGACGTACATTCAAGGCAAGTATTTAGTGGTGGAGGGAAAGGATCAGGGATGAAAAACACTTTACTCAGCTAGTTGGTTCCTATGAATAATTGTTCATTATTCCTACTTCTAAACGGTGATGTGTTTACCCCTGGTATGTGTATGAAGGTGTGCATCATTAAGGTGTGTGTAGGGAGGTTTGTGTTGGGCTGTTGTTTATAGGGTGTGTGTTGGACTGGTGTTTATCGGTGTCCGTTGGCCTGGTGTGTGGTGCGTGTTGGCCTGGTGTGTTGTGCGTGTTGGCCTGGTGTGTGGTGCGTGTTGGCCTGGTGAATGGTGCGTGTTGGACTGGTGTGTGGTGCGTGCTGGCCTGGTGTGTGGTGTGTGTTGGCCTGGTGTGTGGTATGTGTTGGCCTGGTGTGTGGTGCGTGTTGGCCTTTTGTGTGGTGCGTGCTGGCCTGGTGTGTGGTGCGTGTTGGCCTGGTGTGTGGTGCGTGTTGGCCTGGTGTGTGGTGCGTGCTGGCCTGGTGTGTGGTGCATGTTGGCCTGGTGTGTGGTGCGTGTTGGCCTGGTGTGTGATGCATGTTGGCCTGGTGTGTGGTACGTGTTGGCATGGTGTGTGGTGCGTGTTGGCCTGGTGTGTGGTGCGTGTTGGACTGGTGAATGTTGCGTTTTGGCCTGGTGTGTGATGCGTGTTGGCCTGGTGTGTGGTGCGTGTTGGCCTGGTATGTGGTGTGTGTATGACAGCCAGGTCATCTGTGAATCAAATCAATATTCAACATCCGTCCATGTCTGACGACGTCAGGAGATGACGCTTAAACTTAACCCTAGCCTTAAAAAGTCAGAGTTAACGCTTAAACTTAACCCTAGCCTTAAAAAGGTCAGAGTTAACGCTTAAACTTAACCCTAGCCTTAAAAAGTCATAGTTAACGCTTAAACTTAACCCTAACCTTAAAAAGTCAGAGTTAATGACGAAGGTGAGAGAAGGGGAGTTAAAAGGACAGGAGAAATGGAGAATAAGACAGTAACATACACGTTTTCAAACTCATTTCAGAAGCTCCGCTGGCCAACAAATTGAAAAATGAATCTTATTGTTTACATACACATATTTAACAGATGATATTCAGGGTGTAGCGAAATGATCGAAATCATTTTAACGTGGCCAAGGTCGGAAGTTGACGCTGTCTTGTTCTAATTGCCTAGGGGCTGCATGGGCGTTCAATCAGCTTTAAAATGCAGAACTGCACTTAAAGAAATTACACTGATGCACTAGGAATACATAGCCGCCCATGTCATCTAATACAGGTTATAAGTGAAAAAGAGATTGCTTAGTGACATAAACTATTCCTACATTTACGCTTACATGCATGGATGCATAAAATACTAGCATATGGATATGAACACACACACACACACACACATGTGCACAGAGACATAATCCACACCACACGCCAACAATTCAATTAATATGTAGAAGCTTAATGTGATGATAAAAGCGTAACTAAATGTTGCGTGTATGTGTGTATATGTTCTTCAATTCCTTTGAGGTCAATCATTATCGGTCATAAACAGGACCAGGCATTTTTGGTTGTTTTTTCCACCCCTTATTTAGATAATCCGACCTCAAGTGGCTGTATAGTACCTATTCACACCATGTGTGAATTAATTGTCATGTGTCCATGATCATCTAATAATTCCATTAGTCCAAAATACCTTGACATCCATGTGGACTGACTTCAAATTAAATGTTTGCCGATAATTAATCTCATCAGCAGCCTACGCTTTAGTTTAACTTCCGGATCGGTGTCCCTTCCACGGGACGGTTGAGCTAACGTAGGCTAATATGATTAGCATGAGGTTGTAAGGAGTAAGAACATTTCCCAGGACATAGACATATCTGATATTGGCAGAAAGCTTAAATCCTTGTTAATCTAAATGCACTGTCCAATTTACCGTACCTATTACAGTGAAAGAATACCATGCTATTGTTTGAGGACAGTGCACAGTTTTGAACTTGAAAAGTTATTAATAAACAAATTAGGCACATTTGGGCAGTCTTGATACAAAATTCTGAACAGAAATTAAATTGTTCATTGGATCAGTCTAAAAGTTTTGCACATATACTGCTGCCATCTAGTGGCCACAATCCACCTTATCCGCATATGTCGGTCTTCCGCATCTGGGATGTTTATCCGACCTGAAAATCAGTCTTCTCACTGGAAAACAATGGTGCTCTCCATTTTGCTCTATGACCCCCACAACTGTCACACGACTCATCTGATGTCGGTACCACCAATGTGCCAACTTCTGTCTGTAGCATCAGAACCATTTGGGCTGTAGCTTCCGAACCGTTTGGGATGTAGCATCTGAACCGTTTGGGCTGTAGCATCCGAACCATTTGGGCTGTAGCATCAGAACCATTTGGGCTCTAGCGTCTGAACCATATGGGCTGTAGCATCAGAACCGTTTGGGCTGTAGTGTCTGAACCGGCTGGGCTGTAGCATCCAAACCTTTTGGGCTGTAGCATCAGAACCGTTTGGGCTGTAGCATCCGAACGGTTTGGGCTGTAGCATCCGAACCAAAAATATGGAGGCGGTTTTAACTGAGAATCTTGTGGAAAAGACTTTGAGTTACAAGTTGTAACATTTTGAAATCATTATTGTGTTACAGTAGTCAGACAAATGCAATAATATCTCTAAGATACAACTGGTCTCCTGACAAATAGTAAAATGTCGCAAGCTTGCAGTAACATGCTGAGCTAATTATTAAGCAACAATGTAACTTATCAACTCGGGTTGAATTAATGAATAGAGCTAGCTAGCAACTGGCTAGGTGTTAAACACTGTGTGCGTATGTATATTAGTAGCTGTGTGTGTGTGTGTGTGTGTGTGTGTGCGTGTGTGTGTGTGTGTGTGTGTGTGTGTGTGTGTGTGTGTGTGTGTGTGTGTGTGTGTGTGTGTGTGTGTGTGTGTGTGTGTGTGTGTGTGTGTGTGTGTGTGTGTGTGTGTGTGTGTGCGTCAAATCAAATCAAAATGTATTTGTCACATGTTTAGCAGATGTTATTGCGAGTGTAGCGAAACGCTTGTGTTTCTATCTCCAACAGTGCAGTAATATCTAGCAATTGACAACAATACACACAGTATATACAACCTAAAAGTAAAATAATGGAAGTAAGGAATATATAAGTATTAAGATGAGCAGTGTCGGACTTGCGTAGACTAAATACGGTAGAATAGAGTATATACATTTGAGATGAGTAAAGCTAAAATATGTGAACATTATTAACAAGGTGCTAGTGCTCCATTATTATAGTGGCCAATGATTTCAAGTCTACGTATATGGGCCAGCAGCCTCTAAGGTGCAGGGTTACGTAAGATGCCTTGTGATGGCAAAAGAGCTAGTTAACACCGCTCTGATATCCAAAAGTTATTTCCGTCTGTAAGTAATAACACAAAAATAAATCCTGGGCTAATAATGTAAGAAATAACACACAACAAATAAAAATACTGCGAAGTTGCTTAGGAGTTAGAAGCAGAGGTGCCATATCTGTCAACGCCATCTTCTTCTGTGTGTGAGCGTAAGTTTTCTCCAGTGGGGTAAGACCACCCTGATTAACAAACCTGCTATTCTCTGTGAGTCTGTCTCTCCATCTTCTTAGATCATTAAGGATCCCACAAGGAGTAGATATATCCTCTTTATCCCTGTAGAGAACCACTCTGCTCTGTGCTCCTCATCACATTCACAGATCAATGACTCCCCCAGGGAGAACGAGAGAGAGAGGGAGCTCATTGATTAACTCCTAAGGAGCCAATAGCATCGATCAGAGGAGACCTACTGTAAGAAGTTATGCTGAAGTAGCTTGCAGAGGATCGGGGTGGGTTATACTACTGAAGGACAAGGAACTTGGGTTCCACTTGTTGGAGCTTTTTCTTTTATTTAAATGAGGCCATGTAAGATCCCTTTCTAAAGTATGTGAGCCTGCATTGAGCAACCAACAAGCTAATTCTTCAGTCAAGAGGTTCTGAGTGCACATGGGGAGAGACAAAGTTACACACAAACACACATACACACGCCGACACACACCGACACACTCATGCACACATACACTCTACAAAGACTTTCCTCTACGGTTGTTCATTCGTCCCTCTGGGCTGATCTCATTTGACTCCTACACCAGAGTGTGCACGCAATGGGGCTTCCTTATTATCATCACTCTGATACACACACGCACACACACACACACAAACACACACACACACACACACTTCAAACAACCGTTGTTTATGTGTGTGGGTGATTGTGATATAATACGGACCCCCCACAGTGCATAGGCTCCGAAGTGGGAGTCGTGTGTGTGTGTGTGTGTGTGTGTGTGTGTGTGTGTGTGTGTGTGTGTGTGTGTGTGTGTGTGTGTGTGTGTGTGTGTGTGTGTGTGTGTGTGTGTGCGTGCGGCTGGCACTTGAAGGACCTGGTAACCCTTCAGTTCTATGATCTCAGCAGGTAATCCAAACAACGGTGAGAATGAGCTACATACATACTCCCACATCAGAGAGAGAGCGGGAGAGAGAACGGCAGACAGACATCAGTGGGAACTCATGGTATCTATTTCTATTTTTAAGAGGGGAAGAAAACGATTCTGTCCATTTCTAATTTCTTCTGGAAAATGCGTTTGGCATCAGGATAGAGCATGGGGTGATTCAGGTTTGAGTCTGATTTGCGGTTCATGTTTGGAAAACTCTCTGGAAAACTTGAGAAAGCAGAGATTCTATTACCAGGGAGCCAATAGGAATATGACATGAGGGTCATGTGACCTACTTTCAAAACTGGCATGCCAACTCAGCTCCTTGTCCTGATACTGAACCCGACCACCTCAGAACACACAATACGCACACCCTCCCAGACACGAGTGGAAATTTACGACTGTATCTCCTGGTGTGTTCTTTCATTAGGCTGTGTCAGCATATTCCAGAGCCCCTCCCAACTCTCCTCTTCTCTCTGGATGGAAAAAATGAGAGAGAAAGAAACAAAGAGTGCTGTTGGAATATGTGTCAGTTGGCCTCATAGGCCCAATATCCTCTTAGTGGAGTTGATGTGGCGCTGGAGTTAGACTCACTGTCTGCTACTTTTGGGAAGTATTTTTTTTCTCTCTCTCTCTCTCTCTCTCTCTCCCTCTCTCTCTCTCTCTCTCTCTCTCTCTCCAATTCAAGGGCTTTATTGGCATAGGAAACATATGTTAACATTGCCTAAACAAGTGAAGTAGACAATAAACAAAAGTGAAATAAACAATACGAATAAACAGTAAACATTACACACACAAGTTCCAAAAGAATAAAGACATTTCAAATGTCAAATTATATCTATAAACAGTGTTGTAACAATACAGAATTCTCTTTCTCTCTCTCTCTCTCTCATTTAAATTCAAATTGTTTAATTGGCATGGGAAATATATGTTTATATTGCCAAAACAAGTGAAAGTGAAATAAACAATAAAAAGTGAACAGTAAACATTACACCCACACCTGTTCCAAAAGAATAAACACATTTCAAATGTCATATTATGTCTATATAGTGTTGTAACAATGTGCAAATGGTTAAAGTACAAAAGGGAAAATAAATCAACATAAATATAGGTTGTATTTACAATAATATTTGTTCTTCACTGGTTCTCCTTTTCTTCTGGCAACAGGTCATACATGTTGCTGCTGCAATGGCACACTGTTTTTAATCACCCAATAGATATGGGAAAATTTCAAAATTAGATTTGTTTTCAAATTCTTTGTGGATCTGTGTAATCTGAGGGAAATATGTGTCTCAAATGTGGTCATACATTTGGCAGGAGGTTAGGAAGTGCAGCTCAGTTTCCACCTCATTTTCTGGGCAGTGTGCACACAGCCTGTCTTCTCTTGAGAGCCAGGTCTGCCTATGGTGGCCTTTCTCAATAGCAAGGCTATGCTCACTGAGTCTATACATAGTTAAAGCATTCCTTAATTTTGGGTCAGTCACAGTGGTCAGGTATTCTGCCACTGTGTACTCTCTGTTTTGGGCCAAATAGCATTCTAGTTTGCTCTGTTTTTTTGTAAATTCTTTCCAATGTGTCAAGTAATTATCTTTTTGTTTTCTCATGATTTGGTAGGGTCTAATTGTGTTGCTTTCCTGGGGCTCTGTAGGGTGTGTTTGTGTTTGTGAACAGAGCCCCAGGACCAGTTTGCTTAGGGGACTCTTCTCCAGGTTCATCTCTCTGTAGGTGATGGCTTTGCTATGGAAGGTTTGGGAATCGCTTCCATATAGGTGGTTGTAGAATTTAACGGCTCTTTTCTGGACTTTGATCATTAGCGAGTATTGGCCTAATTCTGCTCTGCATGCATTATTTGGTGTTTTACATTGTACACAATGGGTATTTTTGCCATATTCTGAATGCAGAGTCACAATTTGGTGTTTGTCCCATTTTGTAAATTCTTGGTTGGTGAGCGGACCCCAGACCACACACCTGTAATTGAGACGCTGGGAGTAGAGAAGCAGGTGCAGTTGGTGAGTTTAATAATACAAGAAACATACAGCGATACAAAACAGAAGCAGTGCCTGGACATTAAAGAAATAACCAATACTCCCTGAAGAATGGAACTAAGGGAGTGACTGATATAGGGGAGGTAATCAGTGTAGTGAGTCCAGGTGTTCCTCATAATGAGGTGCAGGTGCGCATAACTATGGTGCCAGGTGTGCGTAGTTATGGTGCCAGGTGTGCGTAGTTATGCGCACACCTAACCAGTAGTTAGTTAACCAGTGACGTCGAGCTCCGAAGAGGGGAAGCAGGAGTAGACGTGACAGTAGCCCCCCTGACTTGTGGATCCAACTACAGGATGACGCCGGCCAGGGGGACAGCTCCGAGGTCGAGGAGCGGGCCGGTCCGGACGGTGAAGGTGGAAATCACAGATGATGTTGGATCCAGAATGTCTTCAACCGGAACCAAACACCGCTCCTCTTCACCATACCCCCCCCCAAGTCCACCAGGTACTTGAGTCCAGTGGGAATCTGATGGCGTAGGTGGGACCTCCCTCAATGTCCAGGGGTAGAGAAGGGGTGTCATGGGGGACAGCATCAGCAAGGGGACCAGGACACAAGAAGCAGGTTTGTAGAATGGCACCGGAAGAAATGGCAGCAGGTTTACGGGCGCCCAACCAATTATGCTGTTATGTGGAGTTTTTTATTTGTAACTTATATTGTACATAATTTTTCTGCAACCATATTTTACAGCAAAAAAAGAGCTTCTGTATATCAGGACAGCGATCACTCACCTCGGATTAGACAAAGAGCTTCTGTATATCAGGACAGAGATCACTCACCTCAGATTAGACAAAGAGCTTCTGTATATCATGACAGAGATCACTCACCTCGGATTAGACAAAGAGCTTCTGTATATTAGGACAGCGATCACTCACCTCGGATTAGACAAAGAACTTCTGTATATCAGGACAGCGATCACTCACCTCGGATTAGACAAAGAGCTTCTGGATATCAGGACAGCGATCACTTACCTGGGATTAGACAAAGAGCTTCTGTATATCAGGAGAACGATCACTCACCTCGGATTAGACAAAGAGCTTCTGGATATCAGGACAGCGATCACTTACCTCGGATTAGACAAAGAGCTTCTGGATATCAGGACAGCGATCACTCACCTCGGATTAGACAAAGAGCTTCTGGATATCAGGACAGCGATCACTCACCTCGGATTAGACAAAGATTTCTTCTACAACAAGGAGGATGCACAAGACATTCTCCAAAAACCCCACAGGACCGACATCCTCGGTATTTGTAAGAGGAAGCGACACAGGTACAGAGGACAAAGAGCCAGATGCCTAGTCAGGACCCGGAGAAGGTGAGTGGGAAAGCTGCCGTTACCGTCAATACTACTTGCCAACGTGCAATCATTGGACAATAAATTAGACGAGATACGATCACGAAAATCCTACCAACGGGACATAAAAAACGGGACATCAAAAACTGTAATATCCTATGTTTCACAGAATCGTGGCTGAATGACGAAATGGATATTCATCTAGTGGGATATACGCTGCACTGGCAAGATAGATCAGCGCACTCCGACAAGGGAGGGCGATCTGTGCAGATTTGTAAACAACAGCTGGTGCACGAAATCTAAGGAAGTCTCTAGATTTCCCTCACCTGAAGTAGAGTATATTGTGATAAATTGCAGGCCACACGACATGCTTAGAGAGTTTTCAGCTATACTTTCCGAAGCTGTTTATTTACCACCACAGACAAATGCTGGCACAAAGACCACAGTCAGTCAGTATAAGGAAATAAGAAAACAGGAAACCCCTCACCCAGAGGCGGCACTCCTAGTGGCTAGAGACTAATGCAGGGTAATTTAAATCAGTTCTACAAAATTTCTATCAACATGTTTAAATGTGCAACCAGAGGGAAAAAAATCTAGATCACCTGTACTCCACAAACAGAGACGCGTATAAAGCTCTCCGTCGCCCTCCATTTGGTAAATCCGAACACAACTCCATCCTTCTGATTCCTGCTTACAAGCAAAAATAAAAGCAGGAAGCACCAATGGCTCGGTCTATAAAAAAGTGGTCAGACAAAGCAGATGCTAAACTACAGGACTGTTTTGCTATCACAGACTGAAACATGTTCCCGGGATTCTTCCGATGGCATTGAGGAGTACACCACATCAGTCACTGGCTTTATCAATAAGTGCATCGAGGACATCGTCCCCACAGTGACTGTACGCACATACCCCAACCAGAAGCCATGGATAACAGGAAACATTCGCACTGAGTTAAAGTGTAGAGCTGCCGCTTTCAAGGTGAGGGACTCTAACCCGGAAGCTTACAAGTCATCCTGCTATGCCCTGCGACGAACCATCAAACTGGCAAAATGTCAATATAGGGCTAAGATTGAATCATACTACACCTGCTCCGACGCTCATCTTATGTGGCAGGGGTTGCAAACTATTACAGACTACAAAGGAAAGCACAGCTGACAGCTGCCCAGTGACACGAGCCTACCAGACGAGCTAAATCACTTCTATGCTCGCTTAGAGGCAAGCAACACTGAGGCATGCATGAGAGCATCAGCTGTTCTGGACGACTGTGTGATCACGCTCTCTGAAGCCGACGTGAGTAAGACCTTTAAACAGGTAAACATATACAAGGCTGCGGGGCCAGACGGATTACCAGGATGTGTGCTCTGGGCAAGTGCTGACCAGGTGGCAGATGTCTTCACTGACATTTTCAACATGTCCCTGATTGAGTCTGTAATACCAACATGTTTCAAGCAGACCACCATAGTCCCTTTTCCCAAGAAAACAAAGGCAACCTGCCTAAATGACTACAGACCCGTAGCACTCACTTCCATAGCCATAAGGTGCTTTGAAAGGTTGGTAATGGCTCACATCAACACCATTATCCCAGAAACTCTAGACCCACTCCAATTTGCATACCGCCCAAACAGATCCACAGATGATGCCATCTCTATTGCACTCCACACTGCCCTTTCCCACCTGGAAAAGGAAACATTTATGTGAGAATGCTATTCATTGACTACAGTTCAGCGTTCAACACCATAGTACCCTCAAAGCTCATCACTAAGCTAAGGATCCTGGAACTGAACACCTCCCTCTGCAACTGGATCCTGGACTTCCTGACGGGCCTCCCCCAGGTGGTGAGGGTAGGTAGCAACACATCTGCCACGCTAATACTCAACACTGGAGCTCCTCAGGGGTGCATGTTTTGTCCCCTCCTGTACTCCCTGTCCACCCACAACTGCATGGCCAGGCACGACTCCAACACCATCATTAAGTTTGCAGATGACACAACAGTGGTAGTTCTGATTACCAACAACGACGAGACCGCCTATAGGGAGGAGGTCAGAGACCTGACCGGGTGATGCCAGAATAACAACCTATCTCTCAACGTAACCAAGACTAAGGAGATGATTGTGGACTACAGGAAAAGGAGGACCGAGCACGCCCCCATTCTCATTGACGGGGCTGTAGTGGAGCTGGTTGAGAGCTTCAAGTTCCTTGGTGTCCACATCAACAACAAACTAGAAGGGTCCAAACACACCAAGACAGTTGTGAAGAGGGCAGGACAAAGTCTATTCCCCCTCAGGAAACTAAAAAGATTTGACATGTGTCCTGAGATGCTCAAAAGGTTCTACAGCTGCAACATCGAGAGCATCACTGCCTGGTATGCAAATTGCTCGGCCTCTGACTGCAAGGCACTACAGAGTGTAGTGCGTACAGCATAGTACATCACTGGGGCTAAGCTGCCTGCCATCCAGGACCTCTACACCAGGCGGTGTCAGAGGAAGGCCCTAAAAATTGTCAAAGACCCAGCCACCCTCGTCATAGACTGTTCTCTCTACTACCACATGGCAAGCGGTACCGGAGTGCCAAGTCTAGGACAAAAAGGCTTCTTAACAGTTTTTACCCCCAAGCCATAAGACTCCTGAACAGGTAATCAAATGGTTACCTGGACTGTGTGTGCTCCCCCTACCCCTCTTTTACACTGCTGCTACTCTCTGTTAATCATACAGTGCCTTGCGAAAGTATTCGGCCCCCTTGAACTTTGCAACCTTTTACCACAATTCAGGCATCAAACATAAAGATATAAAACTGTATTTTTTGGTGAAGAATCAACAATAAGTGGGACACAATCATGAAGTGGAACGACATTTATTGGATATTTCAAACTTTTTTAACAAATCAAAAACTGAAAAATTGGGCGTGCAAAATTATTCAGCCCCCTTAAGTTAATACTTTGTAGCGCCACCTTTTGCTGCGATTACAGCTGCAAGTCGCTTGGGGTATGTCTCTATCAGTTTTGCACAGCGAGAGACTGAAATTTTTTCCCATTCCTCCTTGCAAAATAGCTCGAGCTCAGTGAGGTTGGATGGAGAGCATTTGTGAACATCATCATCATTTCTCTGTGCAGGAGAGTAATACACACTAGGAAAACAAATTGTGGATTACCTTGTCGTTGAGATAGGACAGCCCCCACGCCCACCACTGAAGCATCCACCTCCACCACAAAGGGTAGAGTAGGATCTAGGTGTTTGAACAATGGGGCGGAGGTGAAACGTCCCTTCAGTAGGCGGAAGACTTCGTCAGCTGCCGGACTCTAGCCCACCCTACGGGGACTATACTTGAGGAGACAGGTGAGAGGAGAGGCGATGGAGATAAAGTTCTTGATGAAATGGCGGTAGATGTTGGAAAACCCCAAAAACCATTGTAACCCCTTTATGTTGGTTGGGACTGGCCATGACATGACCGCATCTACCGTCTTAACGTCCATCTTCACTCCTTGCGGGCTGATCTGGTATCCTAGATATTTTCACTTCTCTTGAAATATAGTTGGTTGGCTAGGAGACGTTCCAGGACTACTCTGACGTGAACGATGTGATCCTCCAAGGTAGATGAGTAGACCAGGATATCGTCGATATACACGACCACCTGGCATCCGAGCATGTCCAGGAACACCTCGCTGACGAATGCCTGGAACACTGACGGAGCACTGGCTAAGACAAAAGGCATCACTAAGTACTCGTAGTGACCTGACATCGTGCTGAATGCTGCCTTCCATTCATCCCCCTCACAGATGCGGATGAGATTGTAGGCACTCCGCAGGTCCAATTTGGTAAGGAACAGTACCCCTCTGAGCTGTTCGATAGCTGCCGGCACCAACGGGAGAGGATAACGGTATTTGGTGGATCCCGAGTTGGGACGTATCGGACAATGCTGAAGCTGGTTCCCTCCTTGATCACAATAGGGACAGAGCCCCAGCTGTTTCCATCTGCGTCGCTCTGCCATGGGGAGGCATGTGACCCCTACCCACATGGGTTCAGGCTCTGATACAGAATGGTCACTGAAGGAGGGATGCTGCTACAGTCAGGAAGGTGAGCGCGTACTCTGCAGCGGTCTGGTCATCCTGCGATAATTGGAGTAGGCACTCAGCCCCCTGTCTGCCCTCTAGTGGATGATCAAAGAAACCTCTGAACAGAGCCATGAATGCCTCATGTGAAGCCAGTTCCTCCTCTCCTCTCTCCCAGACAGCAGTGGCACACTCGAACGCTCACCCAGTCAGCAGAGAAATAACCATGGCAACCTTGGACCTCTCAGTGGTGGGGGCTCCCATCTGGTGCACAAAATAGAGGGAGCACTGAAGTACGAAGCCACATCATTTAGATGAGGTTCTGTCACATTTGTCCGGTAGGAATAAACTACAAACACTGATCTGGGCGGAATGCTGAATGGACTGGTGTGCTGGCTCGCTGGGTCGACTGGTGGTAGAGTATCCTCCACTAATTGAAGGCAACGCCTCTTGGTATGTTCGAGACAATGAAGAACACAAAGGACCTAATCCATAGCCATCCTCAGTTGCGCCAGCTGGTCATGGTGTTGACAAAGTATGTATCCTTGTTCTTCTACGATCTGGGAGATGTCCTGATTCCCTGTTGCTTCTATTTGTCAAGACAGTATTGTGGAGTCCAGGTGTGCCTCATAATGAGGAGCAGGTGCGCGTAATGATGGTGACAGGTGTGCGTAATGATGATTGCCAGGATCAGTGGTTAATAAACCGGTGACGCCGGGCGGCAAAGAGGGGGAGGGGGACTAGATGTGACAACAACCGTAAAGGACAATGGGTTCTAGGTGGAATTTGCATTGTGGTCCTGGCAACTGGACCTCTTTTTGAAGAACATTATTTTTGCCAGGGCCCAGGTCTGACAGTGTGTGTGTGTGTGTGTGTGTGTGTGTGTGTGTGTGTGTGTGTGTGTGTGTGTGTGTGTGTGTGTGTGTGTGTGTGTGTGTGTGTGTGTGTGTGTGTGTGTGTGTGTGTGTGTGTGTGTGTGTGTGTGTGTCGTTGAATAAAGGAGTAGGTCACTATTTTACAACTTGATGTTAGATGGTTCCTCACACTGAAAATAGTCTTTGGGCCAGTAGAAACTGTAATCCATTGTTCAGTTGTCTTTAAACAGCCATACTTCAGCTAATGTTAACCATTGCTAGCTGATGGGTGCATTTTTTATGTCCAAATCACCTTTCAGTATCATCAAACCAGACAACTTTTTAAAACATACTCACATGCCCCCATCACATCCATTGATTTTTAGCTATCGCTGGCTAAAGTTAGCTGAAGTTTGTAGTGGCTGTTTAGAGAAAAAAAATCCTAGATGACAGTTTGTCTTGTAACATGGACTACTTTCAGGGTAAAATAGTGAACTACGCCTTTAAGGTCATAGATACCAACCGACCAGGAGCATAGAGTGCCAGAGCCCATACACCCGAGAGAGAGAGAGAGAGAGAGAGAGAGAGAGAGAGAGAGAGAGAGAGAGAGAGAGAGAGAGAGAGAGAGAGAGAGAGAGAGAGAGAGAGAGAGAGAGAGAGAGAGAGAGAGAGAGAGAGAGAGAGAGAGAGAGAGAGAGAGAGAGAGAGAGAGAGAGAGAGAGAGAGAGAGAATATCACAGACAGTTTATTGGTCCAATACCTTGGGACCATGATTTCTCTACCCAAGTCTCCAGCTCATGACAATGCCAGGTTTTCTATTACTACAGGTCAAAGTGTAATGCATCGTGTGGGAGATTTTGAGCATCTCCTCTTCTTAGAGAAGTCCCCCTACCCATGCACACACTCCCCAAGACACACACACACGTCGCACATGCAAACACACAAACCCTCCTACTCATACCTCACATCAAAGCACCAGGGAAACTTTTTTAGAAATCATGGTGGTAATTGTCAAAAGCAGGAGGAGAACGCCGAGGTAATCTAGACTGATTATTAAACTTGATTGCCTATTTAATTCACATAATTACTGTGAGTCTGGGGGATTGTAATGCCAAAGTGTCCCTTGTGATGATGGAGGGCCACTAGCTGACATTAGACTAAAACTGATTTAGGCCCCTGTTCCCTATACAGTGCACTATTTTGTCCTGGGCCAGGGTAAAACATTGTGCACTCTATAGGGAGTAGGGTCCCATTTCAGACACATCTAGGGGCTTTTCAGTGATGCACCTTGTCATGCTGTGAATAAAACTATACGGAAAAGGTTATGCAGCTATTTAAATAACCCAGGTAAGGTTATGCAGCTATTTAAATAACCCAGCTAAGGTTATGCAGCTATTTAAATAACCCAGCTAAGGTTATGCAGCTATTTAAATAACCCAGCTAAGGTTATGCAGCTATTTAAATAACCCAGCTAAGGTTATGCAGATATTTAATAACCCAGCTAAGGTTATGCAGCTATTTAAATAACCCAGCTAAGGTTATGCAGCTATTTAAATAACCCAGCTATGGTTATGCAGCTATTTAAAAAACCCAGCTAAGGTTATACAGCGATTTAGCATAACCCAGCTAAGGTTATGCAGCTATTTAAATAACCCAGCTAAGGTTATGCAGCTATTTAAATAACACAGCTAAGGTTATTCAGCTATTTCAATAACCCAGGTAAGGTTATGCAGCTTTAAATAACCCAGCTAAGGTTATGCAGCTATTTAAATAACCCAGCTAAGGTTATGCAGCTATTTAAATAACCCAGCTAAGGTTATGCAGCGATTTAGCATAACCCAGCTAAGGTTATGCAGCTATTTAAATAACCCAGCTAAGATTATGCAGCTATATAAATAACCCAGCTAAGGTTATGCAGCTATTTAAATAACCCAGCTAAGGTTATGCAGCTATTTAAATAACCCAGCTAAGGTTATGCAGTTATTTAAATAACCCAGCTAAGGTTATGCAGAGATTTAGCATAACCCAGCTAAGGTTATGCAGCTATTTAAATAACCCAGCTAAGATTATGCAGCTAAATAAATAACCCAGCTAAGGTTATGCAGCTTTAAATAACCCAGCTAAGGTTATGCAGCTATTTAAATAACCCAGCTAAGGTTATGCAGCTATTTAAATAACCCAGCTAAGGTTATGCAGCGATTTAGCATAACCCAGCTAAGGTTATGCAGCTATTTAAATATCCCAGCTAAGGTTATGCAGCTATTTAAATAACCCAGCTAAGGTTATGCAGCTACTTAAATAACCCAGCTAAGTTTATGCAGCGATTTAGCATAACCCAGCTAAGGTTATGCAGCTATTTAAATAACCCAGCTAAGGTTATGCAGCTATATAAATAACCCAGCTAAGGTTATGCAGCTACTTAAATAACCCAGCTAAGGTTATGCAGCGATTTAGCATAACCCAGCTAAGGTTATGCAGCTATTTAAATAACCCAGCTAAGATTATGCAGCTATATAAATAACCCAGCTAAGGTTATGCAGCTATTTAAATAACCCAGCTAAGGTTATGCAGCTATTTAAATAACCCAGCTAAGGTTATGCAGTTATTTAAATAACCCAGCTAAGGTTATGCAGCGATTTAGCATAACCCAGCTAAGGTTATGCAGCTATTTAAATAACCCAGCTAAGATTATGCAGCTATATAAATAACCCAGCTAAGGTTATGCAGCTTTAAATAACCCAGCTAAGGTTATGCAGCTATTTAAATAACCCAGCTAAGGTTATGCAGCTATTTAAATAACCCAGCTAAGGTTATGCAGCGATTTAGCGTAACCCAGCTAAGGTTATGCAGCTATTTAAATATCCCAGCTAAGGTTATGCAGCTATTTAAATAACCCAGCTAAGGTTATGCAGCTACTTAAATAACCCAGCTAAGTTTATGCAGCGATTTAGCATAACCCAGCTAAGGCTATGCAGCTATTTAAATAACCCAGCTAAGATTATGCAGCTATATAAATAACCCAGCTAAGGTTATGCAGCTATTTAAATAACCCAGCTAAGGTTATGCAGCTTTTTAAATAACCCAGCTAAGGTTATGCAGCTATTTAAATAACCCAGATAAGGTTATGCAGCTATTTAAATAACCCAGCGAAGGTTATGCAGCGATTTAGCATAACCCAGCTAAGGTTATGCAGCTATTTAAATAACCCAGCTAAGGCTATGCAGCTGTTTAAATAACCCAGCTAAGGTTATGCAGCGATTTAGCATAACCCAGCAAAGGTTATGCAGCTATTTAAATTACACAGCTAAGGTTATGCAGCTATTTAAATAACCCAGCTAAGGTTATGCAGCTATTTAAATAATCCAGCTAAGGTTATGCAGCTATTTAAATAACCCAGCTAAGGTTATGCAGCGATTTAGCATAACCCAGCTAAGGTTATGCAGCGATTTAAATAACCCAGCTAAGGTTATGCAGCTATTTAAAAAACCCAGCTAAGGTTATGCAGCTATTTAAATAACCCAGCTAAGGTTATGCAGATATTTAAATAACCCAGCTAAGGTTATGCAGATATTTAAATAACCCAGCTAAGGTTTACAGCGATTTAGCATAACCCAGCTAAGGTTATGCAGCTATTTAAATAACCCAGCTAAGGTTATGCAGCTATTTAAATAACCCAGCTAAGGTAATGCAGCTATTTAAATAACCCAGATAAGGTTATGCATCGATTTAGCATAACCCAGCTACGGTTATGCAGCTATTTAAATAACCCAGCTAAGGTTATGCAGCTATTTAAATAACCCAGCTAAGGTTATGCAGCGATTTAGCATAACCCAGCTAAGGTTATGCAACTATTTAAATAACCCAGCTAAGGTAATGCAGCTATTTAAATAACCCAGCTAAGGTTATGCAGCTTTTTAAATAACCCAGCTAAGGTTATGCAGCGATTTAGCATAACCCAGCTAAGATTATGCAGCTATTTAAATAACCCAGCTAAGGTTATGCAGCTATTTAAATAACCCAGCTAAGGTTATGCAGCTATTTAAATAACCCAGCTAAGGATATGCAGCTATTTAAATAATCCAGCTAAGGTTATGCAGCTATTTAAATAACCCAGCTAAAGTTATGCAGCTATTTAAATAACCCAGCTAAGGTTATGCAGCTATTTAAATAACCCAGCTAAGGTTATGCAGCTATTTAAATAACCCAGCTAAGGTTATGCAGCTATTTAAATAACCCAGCTAAGGATATGCAGCTATTTAAATAATCCAGCTAAAGTTATGCAGCTATTTAAATAACCCAGCTAAGGTTATGCAGCTATTTAAATAACCCAGCTAAGGTTATGCGGCTATTTACATAACCCAGCTAAGGTTATGCAGCTATTTAAATAACCCAGGTAAGGTTATGCAGCTATTTAAATAACCCAGCTAAGGTTATGCAGCTATTTACATAACCCAGCTAAGGTTATGCGGCTATTTAAATAACCCAGCTAAGGTTATGCGGCTATTTAAATAATCCAGCTAAGGTTATGCAGCTATTTACATAACCCAGCTAAGGTTATGCAGCTATTTACATAACCCAGCTAAGGTTATGCGGCTATTTACATAACCCAGCTAAGGTTATGCAGCTATTTAAATAACCCAGCTAAGGTTATGCAGCTATTTAAATAACCCAGCTAAGGTTATGCAGCTATTTAAATAACCCAGCTAAGGTTATGCAGCTATTTACATAACCCAGCTAAGGTTATGCGGCTATTTACATAACCCAGCTAAGGTTATGCAGCTATTTAAATAACCCAGCTAAGGTTATGCAGCTATTTAAATAAACCAGCTAAGGTTATGCAGCTATTTAAATAACCCAGCTAAGGTTATGCAGCTATTTAAATAACCCAGCTTAGGTTATGCAGCTATTTAAATAACCCAGCTAAGGTTATGCAGCTATTTAAATAACCCAGCTATGGTTATGCAGCTATTTACATAACCCAGCTAAGGTTATGCAGCTATTTAAATAACCCAGCTAAGGTTATGCAGCTATTTAAATAACCCAGCTAAGGTTATGCAGCTATTTAAATAACCCAGCTAAGGTTACGCAGCTATTTACATAACCCAGCTAAGGTTATGCAGCTATTTAAATAACCCAGCTAAGGTTATGCGGCTATTTAAATAACCCAGCTAACGTTATGCAGCTATTTAAATAACCCAGCTAAGGTTATGCAGCTATTTACATAACCCAGCTAAGGTTATGCGGCTATTTACATAACCCAGCTAAGGTTATGCAGCTATTTAAATAATCCAGCTAAGGTTATGCAGCTATTTACATAACCCAGCTAAGGTTATGCAGCTATTTACATAACCCAGCTAAGGTTATGCGGCTATTTACATAACCCAGCTAAGGTTATGCAGCTATTTAAATAACCCAGCTAAGGTTATGCAGCTATTTAAATAACCCAGCTAAGGTTATGCAGCTATTTAAATAACCCAGCTAAGGTTATGCAGCTATTTACATAACCCAGCTAAGGTTATGCGGCTATTTACATAACCCAGCTAAGGTTATGCAGCTATTTAAATAACCCAGCTAAGGTTATGCAGCTATTTAAATAAACCAGCTAAGGTTATGCAGATATTTAAATAACCCAGCTAAGGTTATGCAGCTATTTAAATAACCCAGCTTAGGTTATGCAGCTATTTAAATAACCCAGCTAAGGTTATGCAGCTATTTAAATAACCCAGCTAAGGTTATGCAGCTATTTACATAACCCAGCTAAGGTTATGCAGCTATTTAAATAACCCAGCTAAGGTTATGCAGCTATTTAAATAACCCAGCTAAGGTTATGCAGCTATTTAAATAACCCAGCTAAGGTTACGCAGCTATTTACATAACCCAGCTAAGTTTATGCAGCTATTTACATAACCCAGCTAAGGTTATGCAGCTATTTAAATAACCCAGCTAAGGTTATGCAGATATTTAAATAACCCAGCTTAGGTTATTCAGCTATTTAAATAACCCAGCTTAGGTTATGCAGCTATTTAAATAACTCAGCTAATACTTGGGTATACTCCAAAGTAAAACACTTTTTGGGGTAATTTTTTAAAATATTTATAGTTTAACATGTAATGTCAGATAGGGGTCATTTACAGTATTGAGAGTATGATTATTCAGTAGGTGTCACGATCGTCGTAAGGAGCGGACCAAAATGCAACGTCGTATGTGTTCATGATGTTTTTTTAATGAAAGAAAGCACTGAACACTGAATACAAACTATACAAAACAATAAACAAATAATGACCGTGAAGCTAAAATGAGAACTGTGCTGACACAAGCAACTAACATAGACAATCACCCACAAACAAACAGTGAAACCCAGGCTACCTAAGTATGATTCTCAATCAGAGACAACTAATGACACCTGCCTCTGATTGAGAACCATACTAGGCTGAAACATAGAAATCCCAAAATCATAGAAAAACAAACATAGACTGCCCACCCCAACTCACGCCCTGACCATAATAAATAATGACAAAACAAAGGAAATTAAGGTCAGAACGTGACAGTAGGGTTTTTGTAGTTGGTCTTCCTTTTGAACTAGAAGTTAGTGCAAGGAGAACAAGTTTCCAGAACCTTAAGGGAAGTTAGTTGGCTAGCTCATTGATACAGGTTTGTAACATACCCAAACCCAACCGCTCTGCAACATCCTCTGATCTGGGCAAAACACACACAAGCGCAGAAGCACACATCCAACACATTTGCGCATGCGCAGCACACACACAAGCGGTCATTGGCACACACACACACACACACACACACACACACACACACACACACACACACACACACACACAGTAAACTCCCCTGCCAGCACATGATCCAGATGCCAATAAAGATGCTGAAGAGTCTGACCGGGAAAGGATCAGAAGTTCTTGTCTTAAATACGTCAGTTCCTTTTACAGCCACAGTGAGAGTGAAACATGCAATGAGTCGGGGCCAAGTCTCCTGTAACTAGTTCCTAGCCCCAGGCCCTGGGTCTTATCACAACACAACACAACACAACACCATACCTCAAGTTAGATTTGGCTTTAGTGTTTCAGTTTATGGCTGATCATGTGAATGTTTCTGTCAGGTTGCCATGAAACCACACTACTAGGCAACAGTTTAAACTCACTGTGTGTGTGTGTGTGTGGGGGGGAGTGGGAGTGGGAGAAAGCAAAAAGGAAGAGGCAAATGGAGAATAGAAAAAGAGATAATGTGTTTAATTCTTTTTTGATTATTTTCTATCCAAGAGAAAAGGATGGATGAATTGGATAAGAATAATCTGTTCTCTGGACCGCTGTATGGTTGGGTCTCAATAGATTCTGTTCTCTGGACCGCTGTATGGCTGGGTCTCAATAGATTCTGTTCTCTGGACCGCTGTATGGCTGGGTCTCAATAGAATCTGTTCTCTGGGCCGCTGTATGGCTGGGTCTCAATAGAATCTGTTCTCTGGACCGCTGTATGGCTGAGTCTCAATAGATTCTGTTCTCTGGACCGTTGTGTGGCTGAGTCTCAATAGAATCTGTTCTCTGAACCTCTGTATGGCTGAGTCTCAATAGAATCTGTTCTCTGGACCACTGTATGGCTGAGTCTCAATAGAATCTGTTCTCTGGACCGTTGTGTGGCTGAATGTGGCTATTCCCTCACTCTTTCCGACCCTCCCTTCCTCCTTCTGTCTGCCTTCCTCTTTGTCTTTCTGCCTCTCTATCGCTCCCTCTGAACTGAGATGAACTCTATGTGTGTTTGTGTGTGTTTTTTGTATATTTTATTTCACCTTTATTTAACCAGGTAGGCCAGTTGAGAACAAGTTCTCATTTACAACTGCGACCGGGCCAAGATAAAGCAAAGCAGTGTGACACAGACAAGGAATAACATGGAATAAAAAATAAACAAGCCAATAACACAGTAAAGAAGTCAATGACACAGTAGAAAAATAAAGTGTATTTACAGTCTGTGCAAAAGGCATGAAGAGGTAGGCAATAAATAAGCCACAGTAGCTAAAACAGTATGGGGATGAGGTAGAATGGATGGGCTATGTACAGATGGACTATGTACAGCTTCAGCGATCGGTGAGCTGCTCAGATAGCTGATGTTTAAAGTTGGTGAGGGAAATATAGTTCTCCAGCTTCAGTGATTTTTGCAATTTGTTTCAGTCACTGGCAGCAGAGAACTGGAAGGAAAGGCGGCCAAATGAGGTGTTGGCTTTGGGGATGATCAGTGTGATATCTATGCTGGAGCGCGTATTATGTGTGGGTGTTGTTATCGTGACCAGTGAACTGAGATAAGGCGGAGCTTTGCCTAGCATAGACTTATAGATGACCTGGAGCCAGTGGGTCTGGCGACAAATAGGTAGCGAGGGCCAGCTGACTAGAGCATACAGGTTGCAGGGGTCGGTGGCATATGGGGCTTTGGTAACAAAACAGATGGCACTGTGATAGACTGCATCCAGTTTGCTGAGTAGAGTGTCGGAAGCTATTTTGTAGATGACATCTCCAAAGTCGAGGATCGGTAGGATAGTCAGTTTTAGTAGGGTAAGTTTGGCGGCGTGAGTGAAGGAGGCTCTATTGCGAAATAGAAAGCTGATTCTAAATTTGACTTTGAATTGGAGATGTTTAATATGAGTCTGGAAGGATAGTTTATAGTTTAGCCAGACACCTAGGTATTTATAGTTGTCCACATATTCTAGGTCAGAATTGTCCAGGGTGGTGATTCTAATCGGGCGGGCGGATGCAGGCAGAGATCGGTTGAAAAGCATGCATTTTGTTTTACTAGCGTTTAAGAGCAGTTGGAGGCCACGGAAGGAGTGTTGTATGGCATTAAAGCTCATTTGGAGATTAGTTAGCAGTGTCCAAGGAAGGGCCAGAAGTATACAGAATGGTGCCGTCTGCGTAGAGGTGGATCAGGGAATCGCCCGCAGCAAAAGCGACATCATTGATATATACAGAGAAAAGAGTCGGCCTGAGAATTGAACCCTGTGGTCCCCCCTAGAGACTGCCAGAGGTCCAGACAACAGGCCGATTTGACACACTGAACTCTGTCTGAGAAGTAGTTAGTGAACCAGGCGAGGCAGTCATTAGAGAAACCAAGGCTATTCAGTCTGCCGATAAGAATATGGTGATTGACAGAGTCGAAAGCCTTGGCCATGTCGATGAAGACGGCTGCACAGTACTGTCTTTTATCGATGGCGGTTATGATATCGTTTTGTACCTTGAGTGTGGCTGAGGTGCACCCGTGACCGGCTCGGAAACCAGATTGCACAGCAGAGAAGGTACGGTGGGATTGGAGGCAACATTGATGCTGTCTGTGGCTCATCGTGTGTGTGTGTGTGTGTGTGTGTGTGTGTGTGTGTGTGTGTGTGTGTGTGTGTGTGTGTGTGTGTGTGTGTGTGTGTGTGTGTGTGTGTGTGTGTGTGTGTGTGTGTGTGTGTGTGTGTGTGTGTGTGTGTGTGTGTGTGTGTGTGTGTGTGTGTGTGTGTGTGTGTGTGTGTGTGTGTGTGTGTGTGTGTGTGTGTGTGTGTGTGTGTGTGTGTGTGTGTGTGTGTGTGTGTGTGTGTGTGTGTGTGTGTGTGTGTGTGTGTGTTAGTCTGGCAGATAGGTGAAATAATTGTTCCATTTTATGATACAGTAATACTAAACTCAGCCAAAAAGAAATGTCCCTTCTTCAGGACCATGTCTTTGAAATAACTTCACAGATCTCCATTGTAAAGGGTTTAAACACTGTTTCCCATGCTTGTTCAATGAACCATAAACAATTAATGAACATGCACCTGTGGAGCGGTCGTTAAGACACTAACAGCTTACAGATGGTAGGCAATTAACACAACAGTTATGAAATCTTAGGACACTAAAGAGGCCTTACTACTGACTCGCAGATTGAATCCATTACCTCCCTGGCAGTCATTGCCATATATGACCGCTGAAAGATATGCTAAGAAACCCAAGATACAATAGGTAACTGCTTGGATAGAGGTCACCAGAGGTACTCTGCAAACAGATGACAAAGACAGTGCAAAAGTTCACTTATTTACTAAGGACTGTTGGTTGGACATTGGTTGGTAAAGTTGTATGTGTGTGTGGTTATGCAACAAAAGAGAGACATTACCAGAAGGTGGTATAACATACAAGGTAAAAGTGATAAGGATTAATCTATTAAACCAATATATCTCTAAGGAATATAAGGAAGCTACATGACATCTTAATGTTATGATTTATCTAGAATATACATGTTAAATAGGAAACAAACGTCCTCTTAACTTGGACGCACAAAACAGGAATGAAACTGAGGAATTGGTGGACATGATTTAAATACAAACTAAAGATTCTGTCAGGGCAGGCCTGATAATTAGTGGATTGTGTGTATCGCATAAGTGGTCTAAGGCACTGCGTCTCAGTGCAAGGGTACCTGGATCAAATCCAGGCTGCATCACATCCAGCCGTTATTGGGAGTCCCATAGGGCGATGCATAGGGACCAGTGTTGTCTGCGTTTGGCCGGTGTCTGCGTTTGCCGTCATTGTAAATAAGAATGTATTCTTAATTAACTGACTTGCCTAATAAAATGAACATTAAATTGAGAGAGGGAGTCGACAGGTGAAATGGTTGATCAAGTTTATCTCAGTAGTAAACTCCTCCAGTAGGGCTCTTGTACAGCCGCCAACCAGCTCTGTGAATCGTGTTTTGGACACAATTCACATGTCCATATCTCGATAAATAATTGGTACATACAGCCCAATGATATCTTAAAATGTTTAAGTGTGGGTCTAGAAAACACAATGACATGACCTAAAGATGCCATATATTCGTATCCTTTAAAATGTTTGTTAAAAAGTGATGAAAACGTGTGCCAACTTACTGTTTTGGCTAGTTCCAATAGTTTACATGTAAACACTTCTAAACATATAAGGGTGTTCCCTGAAATGTATTGATTGCAATGATACAGTAGAGTATAATATGATATTTTGTTTTGTGTCTATTTTAAGAAATGTGACAGGAAACCTCCCCTTTAGGTAAAATCCCATAGGATGGCCTTTATGTCCATCAGAGAGACGGGCAACTCATTATGATGAGACCTTTTAGTCTTTACACAAAGTGAGTCAACTACTACATAAAGATGTCTATCTGTAATGCCATCGCAGATTTAATAACTGATTTTACTCTAAAAGACCTGCTTTCCAAAATGTCTGCCAACCAGCTACAATGGTTGTAACTGGACAGCATTCACATGTCCATATCTCCATAAATAATTGGTACTGCCCAATGATGTGTTATATCTGTGGATTAGACTGATGTATAAAACATGTAACGAAACAGTGGTTGCTTTATAAGGAATGCTGGCCGTAGGATCTTGTCCCATACAGTCCATTCAAAAAGTCTGAATTTTATTTGAATGGCTTCATGTCCATGGTTACATTTTCAACATTATATGTAAATGGAAGCAGAGTGAAGGTTTCCTGTCAGCTTTCTTGAAATTGACCAAATAAGGAACAACCATTTGACAGTGTTAATTGTTTAAATGTAAAATACTGAAAATAAGGACGAAAGCATGTTCAACAATCACTCCATTTTGTAGATTTGTGGGCACTTTTTCACCACTTTTCAACAAAATATTTAAATTATACATATTATTGGCATACTTGGGCCATTTTATTGTGTTCTCCAGTCCCCCTCAAACATTGTAAGACTTTATTGGGCTGTTTGTAACAATTATTTATGGAGACATGGCCAAGCCTTAGTGTTACACCCTGACCATAGTTTGCTTTGTATGTTTCTATGTTTTGTTTGGTCAGGGTGTGATATGAGTGGGCATTCTATGTTACATGTCTAGTTTGTCTTTTTCTATGTTTGGCCTGATATGGTTCTCAATCAGAGGCAGGTGTTAGTCATTGTCTCTGATTGGGAACCATATTTAGGTAGCCTGTTTGGTGTTGGGTTTTGTGGGTGATTGTTCCTGTCTCTGTGTTTGCACCAGATAGGCTGTTTAGGTTTTCTTAGGTTTGTTGTTTTGTATTATGTTCATGTTTAGTTGTCTTATTAAAAAACATGAATAGTAACCACGCTGCATTTTGGTCCTCCTCTCCTTCAACGCAAGAAAGCCGTTCCACTGAGACCTACTCTCAATACTTACCGATGCCCTCAATGCCACTGTAATTTAAGCCTCTGAAAACGAAAATGGTGACAGTCACTTGGTTTATTCGTGATTATGATATATTGTGTATATGGACCTACGGAGCTGGTTGATGGTAAGGGATGTTAAATTGATTGCTGGTGATAAATCCAGCGAAGGTTGCTGCTGGACTCATCTGTCAATCATGAAAAGGACCTACTTGAATAATAGCCGATGAGGATATTTATCACGTTTTAATTACAACAATAACATAACAGCCTACAGTGCAAATATCTGTATGTTTTGCAAATAACATTACAAACACTGTACATAAATTGAGCTTAAAAACAATCTTCCTACAATATTATTTTGAGTGAAGATAGAGAGAGTAGCTTTAACTATAGCAATGATATCGCCTCAGAATGCGGTTTATAATGGCACCGACAGTCGACCCTGACAGGCACAACGTGAGCAACATACTTGTGCAAAAAGGAGAGTGAAGGAGGGGATGAAAAGAAGGAGGGAGGGGATGAAAAGAAGTAAAGAGGGAGGGAGGGGATGAAAATAAGTAGGTAGGGAAGGGGAGGGAGAGAGGGAAGGAGGGGATGAAAATATGTAGGTAGGGAGGGGGGGGGGGGAGGGAGGAAGGGGAGGGAGGGAGTGAGAGAGGGAGGGAGGGAGTGGATGAAAAGAAGTAGGTAGGTAAGGGGAGGGAGGGAGGGGAGGAATGGGAGGGAGGGAGGGAGAGAGGGAGAGAGGGAGGGAGGGGACGAAAAGAAGTAGGCAGGGAAGGGGAGGGAGAGACGGAGGTAGGGAGAGAGGGAGGGAGGGGACGAAAAGAAGTAGGTGGGGAGGGGAGGGAAGGAGGGAGGGAGGGAGGAGATGAAAAGAAGTGGGTAGGGAAAGCGGAGGGAGAGAGGGAGGGAAGGAGGTAGGGAGGGAGGTAGGGAGGGAGGGGATGAAAATAAGTAGGTAGGGAGAAAGGGGGGGAGGAAGGGAGGGGATGATAAGAAGTGGGTAGGGA
>NC_088223.1:15853047-15868047 GCF_036934945.1 Oncorhynchus masou masou
AGTCGGCTGCGCTTCTTTGGTCTTTTCAAAGGGGGATGATTTAGTCTACCCTTCCCTTGAGGTTGAGCGGTGCCATGGAAAATGTTTGTATATGTGATGTCAGCCAACCTAAACTACTACTTTTTACGCATGAGTTGGAAATAAGAAGCCCCCTCACACACACACACACACACACACACACACACACACACACACACACACACACACACACACACACACACACACACACACACACACACACACACACACACACACACACACGCACACTTAGTGCCCCCCCTGACAACAAAGAGGGGAATGACGTTTTAGAGTTCATGCAATTCTACACATTTTGCCATGGGGCAGGCAGAAGATTGAGCAATTTTATAACTAATATCCTGCAATCCTACACATTATTGCCCCAGGGTGGAGAGACATTATTGCCCCAGGGTGGAGAGACATTATTGCCCCAGGGTGGAGAGACATTATTGCCCCAGGGTGGAGAGACATTATTGCCACAGGGTGGAGAGACATTATTGCCCCAGGGTGGACAGACATTATTGCCCCAGGGTTGAGAGACATTATTGCCACAGGGTGGAGAGACATTATTGCCCCAGGGTGGAGAGACATTATTGCCCCAGGGTGGAGAGACATTATTGCCCCAGGGTGGAGAGACATTATTGCCACAGGGTGGAGAGACATTATTGCTCCAGGGTGGAGAGACATTATTGCCCCAGGGTGGAGAGACATTATTGCTCCAGGGTGGAGAGACATTATTGCTCCAGGGTGGAGAGACATTATTGCCCCAGGGTGGAGAGACATTATTGCCCCAGGGTGGATAGACATTATTGCCACAGGGTGGAGAGACATTATTGCCCCAGGGTGGAGAGACATTATTGCCCCAGGGTGGAGAGACATTATTGCCCCAGGGTGGAGAGACATTATTGCCACAGGGTGGAGAGACATTATTACCACAGGGTGGAGAGACATTATTGCCGTTTTAAGCTAATGTCCTGCAATATTACACATTTTGGCCGGGGGCCCTAAGTAACCCCTTATGTCACTTTTTAGTGGGGCCGGTCCTGGTTGAAGGCTATCACAAAGGTCTACCATCCAAAGGTCTTGTAAATAGGGCAGTCTTTTTCCCCCCATACACCTGTTCAGAAAAACAACTTTGGGCCTATAGCTTAAAGGTCCATGGTCAGGCCACATGGTCAGGAGAAGCTCCTAGCCCAAACTTGTCATTTTGCTGCAGTTAGTGACTAGAACGAGCTGCGACAAACACTCAAAAGGGACAGTTTTACCACAATCTCTTCATTCAAAGACTCCATCATGGACACAATTACTGACAGTTGTGGCTGCTTTGCATGATGTATTGTTGTTTCTACCTTCTTGCCCGTTGTGCTGTTGTCTGTGCCCAATAATGTTTGTAGCCTGTTTTGTCCTGCTGCCATGTTGTTATGCTACCATTTTGTTGTCATGTTGTGTTGAAAACATGCTGTGTTGTCAAGTGTTTCTGCCATGCTATGTCATTGTCTTAGGTTAGTCTTTATCTAGTGTTGTGTTGTCTCTCTTGTCGTGATGTGTGTTTTATCCTATATATATTTTTTCATTAATTATTATTTTAAATCCCAGTCCCAATCACCACAGGAGGCCTTTTGCCTTTTGGTGGCCGCCATTGTAAATATTAATTTGTTCTCAAACTGACTTGCCTATTTAAATAAACATTTAAAAAAATAAGACCAATCAATATTCCCTACGGAAGAGGAGTTTCAGTGATTCTCAGTAAACAAGGTATCATTCTAAGACCTGCCCATGTTTGTGAAGCTGTGAAAAAAGGCTGCACGATTGTCAACACAATTGTTGTATCTGTGCACTTCTACGTGCAATTTAAACTAACACTTGTGACCTTTACAGAGCAATCATCTAACCCAGGTGTTATTTGACAGAAGTGATGGGAACTGGAACTGCTTTGGCTTCACATAACGATCACTCATGAACACTTTCTGAACGCAGCCCAGTGGAGATAGATAGAGTAACGATTTATCTCTGTCGTCCTTTGTAGCTAATTTGGTAGAGCATTTCACTTGTAACGCCAGGGTTGTTGGGTTGATTCCCGCAACCATCAATAAATAACGAGTGTAAATCGCTATGGATAAAATCGTCTGCTGAATAACATAGCATTTATTAAACGAGACAGACTTTGAATATTGTCTCCATTAGATTTGTTCCAGTCTGTGCTAAACCTGGGTCAGTGGATATTTGGAGGGACTGTTGTAGCCTGAAGACGGTTACTGTCTTCATTCCATGTCCCGTGTTGCAACAGGTCTGAAATACATGCATGCCTCGCCTATTTGCGTTTGTGTGTGGGTTGGGGAAGCAGCCGGTTGTGTGTGTGTTCTTATTGCTCAGGGCTCTGACCCTACAACATGGTTTTGAGGTTGTTTTCATAGCACAGCACCAAATGCACTCCACAGCATCTGAGAGGGTGAAGTCCTGTGATTGGGCTGTCACTAAGGGGGGAATTCCGACCCGAGTTAAGCGCGAGTAAATGGAACGTAAATTCCCTTATAAATGCACTTTTCTCTCTAAGCGTATTCTGACCTTGAATTTAAACATGAGACTCGCATGCTACTCGCCCGCTGTTAGTTTGGGGGGAGATTGAATAAATGAAAGTGTGTCTACAGATACGACTTATTCTGACCTTGATTTAATTCCCTAACAATTCCACCACTTTTACGCTCGAGGAAACCATGAATAACGTTTAGTGAACCTGCCGGTTCCAAGTGGAAAAAGCATCTACTTGATATTGTCAGATAGAAATAACACCATTCTCCACGCCCTGTAATTTATAACTTGATGATAACTATTGATAGGAGCTAGGTAAATAAGTAATACGTTTGGATAAGGGAATTGTTGATATAAATAGCACTTGTTGTAGATCTAGTTTACCTTATAATCCCTGGAGACAAATGTGAAACCAGTCATATGTCAGCACACTGAAGCATATCAACATATCAACTTCCTGACAGTAAAATGCTGTGCCATTATACAGAGTGGAAACTGTACAGCCTTCTAACGTGCAGGGATGTAGGCTAATTAAATCACTATGGGGAGAAGCGGAGACCAAGCAGTAACAGTTTGAACCAGACGCATGGCGCAATACTTGGCTGTGTCATCATACATTTCCATGGTTAGTGCAGACGATAGATGAGGGTATATACTACTATTGTACACTATTCTCCCTATTATAATTATGTGTACACGAATCTTCCAACATTACCATAGGTTGAATATCTGAATGTAGCACTTTTCAGAATGAATCAAAACACGGTTGTCTTCTTTCGTGTGTAAAGGCTCTCCAAAACCAGTATTTTATGATTCATAAATACTTTCCTAAACCTAAATAATCTACAAGATTAGAGTATTTTTAAATCTACCAATTGGTGCTGAAACGGAGACGATATATGCATATATTTAGATGGCTTTATTTTGTTGATCCCTAATATTCGGAATTCCTCTTGATATATTCTAGCGAGTATGTCGTTAAAATTATACACTGTATTTAAAGGGATGGCTTAAAAGGTAAACGTACTGCAACCCCCATTGAATGACAAGTCAACGGGAAAATATGTTGGCCAGCAAGTGGGCCGGAGGGGATTTCAGCTGTTTAAATTAAATCTATTCAGAGCGCGCAATGTAGCCACATTTGCAGAGTGTGTTACCTGAATAAGGTATGTCTGAATACCAAATGCTGAGGCATAATGTCTGAATCAGCCCCTAAGTGAGGTGGACATAACCGAAATCCTTCTTCCAAGAGTAGCTGGAGTTAACACACAACAGATGCATAGACACAGACACACACTAATGCGCTTGTCACACACGCACACACTCACAAGTATGTTTTACTGTTGTTGTGGGGACCAAACTATTGATTTCCATTCAAAATCCTATTTTCTCTAACCCTAAACCTAACCCATAACCTAATCCTAAACTTAACCGCAAACTCCTAACCCTGACTCCTAAACCTACCCCTTAACCCTAATTGTAACCCTAATTATAACCCTAATCCTAAACCTAACCCCTAAACCTAAAATAGCCTTTTTCCTTGTGGGGACCAACGACATGTCCCCACTCCTTGTTTTACTATCATTTGAGGACTTCTGGTCCCCACAAGGATAGTAAAACCAAACACACACACACACACACACACTCACACCCTATGCAAACAGTGCAACAACATTATACAGCGCTTTTATTTATGTTATTACAAAAATATATACAGTGGGGAGAACAAGTATTTGATACACTGCAGATTTTGCAGTTTTTCCTACTTACAAAGCATGTGGAGGTCTGTAATTTTTATCATAGGTACACTTCAACTGTGAGAGGCAGATTCTAAAACAAAAATCCAGAAAATCACATTGTATGATTTTTAAGTAATTAATTTGCATTTTATTGCATGACATAAGTATTTGATACATTAGAAAAGCAGAACCTAATATTTGGTACAGCAACCTTTGTTTGCAATTACAGAGATCATACGTTTCCTGTAGTTCTTGACCAGGTTTGCACACACTGCAGCAGGGATTTTGGCCCACTCCTTCATACAGACCTTCTCCAGATCCTCAGGTTTCGGGGATGTCGCTGGGCAATACAGACTTTCAGTTCCCTCCAAAGATGTTCTATTGGGTTCAGGTCTGGAGACTGGCTAGGCCACTCCAGGACCTTGAGATATTTCTTACGGAGCCACTTCTTAGTTGCCCTGGCTGTGTGTTTCGGGTCGTTGTCATGCTGGAAGACCCAGCCATGACCCATCTTCAATGCTCTTAATGAGGGAAGGAGGTTGTTGGCCAAGATCTCGCCATACATGGCCCCATCCATCCTCCCCTCAATACGGTGCAGTCGTCCTGTCCCCTTTGCAGAAAAGCATCACCAAAGAATGATGTTTCCACCTCCATGCTTCACGGTTGGGATGGTGTTCTTGGGGTTGTAAATCAAATCAAATCAAATTTATTTATATAGCCCTTCGTACATCAGCTGATATCTCAAAGTGCTGTACAGAAACCCAGCCTAAAACCCCAAACAGCAAGCAATGCAGGTGTAGAAGCACGGTGGCTAGGAAAAACTCCCTAGAAAAGCCAAAACCTAGGAAGAAACCTAGAGAGGAACCAGGCTATGTGGGGTGGCCAGTCCTCTTCTGGCTGTGCCGGGTAGAGATTATAACAGAACATGGCCAAGATGTTCAAATGTTCATAAATGACCAGCATGGTCGAATAATAATAAGGCAGAACAGTTGAAACTGGAGCAGCAGCACGGCCAGGTGGACTGGGGACAGCAAGGAGTCATCATGTCAAGTAGTCCTGGGGCATGGTCCTAGGGCCGCGGTTCAGTTGAAACTGGAGCAGCAGCACGGCCAGGTGGACTGGGGACAGCAAGGAGTCATCATGTCAGGTAGTCCTGGGGCATGGTCCTAGGGCTCAGGTCCTCCGAGAGAGAGAAGGAGAGAATTAGAGAACGCACACTTAGATTCACACAGGACACCGAATTGGACAGGAGAAGTACTCCAGATATAACAAACTGACCCCAGCCCCCGACACATAAACTACTGCAGCATAAATACTGAAGGCTGAGACAGGAGGGGTCAGGAGACACTGTGGCCCCACCCGAGGACACCCCCGGACAGGGCCAAACAGGAAGGATATAACCCCACCCACTATGCCAAAGCACAGCCCCCACACCACTGGAGGGATATCTTCAACCACCAACTTACCATCCTGAGACAAAGCTGAGTATAGCCCGCAAAGATCTCCGCCACGGCACAACCCAAGGGGGGGGCGCCAACCCAGACAGGATGACCACATCAGTGAATCAACCCACTCAGGTGACGCACCCCCTCAGGGACGGCATGAGAGAGCCCCAGCAAGCCAGTGACTCAGCCCCTGTAATAGGGTTAGAGGCAGAGAATCCCAGTGGAAAGAGGGGAACCGGCCAGGCAGAGACAGCAAGGGTGGTTCGTTGCTCCAGAGCCTTTCCGTTCACCTTCCCACTCCTGGGCCAGACTACACTCAATCATATGACCCACTGAAGAGATGAGTCTTCAGTAAAGACTTAAAGGTTGAGACCGAGTTTGCGTCTCTGACATGGGTAGGCAGACCGTTCCATAAAAATGGAGCTCTATAGGAGAAAGCCCTGCCTCCAGCTGTTTGCTTAGAAATTCTAGGGACAATTAGGAGGCCTGCGTCTTGTGACCGTAGCGTACGTGTAGGTATGTACGGCAGGACCAAATCAGAGAGATAGGTAGGAGCAAGCCCATGCAATGCTTTGTAGGTTAGCAGTAAAACCTTGAAATCAGCCCTTGCTTTGACAGGAAGCCAGTGTAGGGAGGCTAGCACTGGAGTAATATGATCAAATTTTTTGGTTCTAGTCAGGATTCTAGCAGCCGTATTTAGCACTAACTGAAGTTTATTTAGTGCTTTATCCGGGTAGCCGGAAAGTAGAGCATTGCAGTAGTCTAACCTAGAAGTGACAAAAGCATGGATTAATTTTTCTGCATCATTGTACTCATCCTTCTTCTTCCTCCAAATACGGCGAGTGGAGTTTAGACCAAAAAGCTCTATTTTTGTCTCATCAGACCACATGACCTTCTCCCATTCCTCCTCTGGATCATCCAGATGGTCATTGGCAAACTTCAGATGGGCCTGGACATGCGCTGGCTTGAGCAGGGGGACCTTGCGTGCGCTGCAGGATTTTAACCCATGACGGCGTAGTGTGTTACTAATGGTTTTCTTTGAGACTGTGGTCCCAGCTCTCTTCAGGTCATTGACCAGGTCCTGCCGTGTAGTTCTGGCCTGATCCCTCACCTTCCTCATGATCATTGATGCCCCACGAGGTGAGATCTTGCATGGAGCCCCAGACCGAGGGTGATTGACCATCATCTTGAACTTCTTCCATTTTCTAATAATTGCAACAGTTGTTGCCTTCTCACCAAGCTGCTTGCCTATTGTCCTGTAGCCCATCCCAGCCTTATGCAGGTCTACAATTTTATCCCTGATGTCCTTACACAGCTTTCTGGTCTTGGCCATTGTGGGGAGGTTGGAGTCTGTTTGATTGAGTGGACAGGTGTCTTTTATACAGGTAACGAGTTCAAACAGGTGCAGTTAATACAGGTAATGAGTGGAGAACAGGAGGGCTTCTTAAAGAAAAACTAACAGGTCTGTGAGAGCCGGAATTCTTACTGGTTGGTAGGTGATCAAATACATATGTCATGCAATAAAATGCTAATTAATTACTTAAAAATCATACAATGTAAGTAGGAAAATCTGCAAAATTGGCAGAGTATCAAATACTTGTTCTCCCCACTGTATATTCAATATAACTCAATGTTTGTTTGACACTCACCTGTCTTTTGTGTGTGTGTGTGTGTGTGTAAAGGTTATGTGTTTGTAGTATGTGGATGTATTCATGTCCTCTTCTCTCCTGGGGTGTATTCATTACGTCCTGCAACGTTTACCTTTTAAGAACCAAACGGAAGCATACAGAGTAAACGGAAACAAAACGGGGAGGGACCTATCTGAATTTGTCCAATAGAAACTCTTGTTTTCATTGCAAAATGTTTTGTTAACTGTTACTGTTGCAAAATGTTTTTTTTTGCAACAGACAAAACATTTTGTAATAGAATCACTGCAATGAATATACACCCTGCTCTCCTATGTTTTCTCCACAGACAGAGAGCCAGTCCCTCCTGAACTCAGGCTGGCACAGAGCAGCAATCTACGCTAGGCTAATACTGCCTTGATCTGCTACAGCCAGCTGTTAGAACACACTCACCGCATGGGAACGAGAGGAAGAATGAGAGAGAGAGAGAATAAGTATTGCCAGGGCTGACTGTCTCTGTGTGTCGAGGCCAAAGACATGCACACTGTCTGTTGTTACTGTCTCTGTGTGACGAGGCCAAAGACATGCACACTGTCTGTTGTTACGGTCTCTGTGTGACGAGGCCAAAGACATGCACACTGTCTGTTGTTACTGTCTCTGTGTGACGAGACATGCACACTGTTTGTTGTTACTGTCTCTGTGTGTCGAGGCCAAAGACATGCACACTGTCTGTTGTTACTGTCTCTTTGTGACGAGACATGCACACTGTTTGTTGTTACTGTCTCTGTGTGTCGAGGCCAAAGACATGCACACTGCCTGTTGTTACTGTCTCTGTGTGACGAGACATGCACACTGTCTGTTGTTACTGTCTCTGTGTGACGAGACATGCACACTGTCTGTTTTTACTGTCTCTGTGTGACGAGACATGCACACTGTCTGTTGTTACTGTCTCTGTGTGACGAGACATGCACACTGTCTGTTGTTACGGTCTCTGTGTGACGAGACATGCACACTGTCTGTTGTTACTGTCTCTGTGTGACGAGGCCAAAGATATGCACACTGTCTGTTGTTACTGTCTCTGTGTGTCGAGGCCAAAGACATGCACACTGTCTGTTGTTACTGTCTCTGTGTGACGAGGCCAAAGACATGCACACTGTCTGTTGTTACTGTCCCTGTGTGACGAGGCCAAAGAAATGCACACTGTCTGTTGTTACTGTCTCTGTGTGACGAGACATGCACACTGTCTGTTTTTACTGTCTCTGTGTGACGAGACATGCACACTGTCTGTTGTTACTGTCTCTGTGTGACGAGACATGCACACTGTCTGTTGTTACGGTCTCTGTGTGACGAGACATGCACACTGTCTGTTGTTACTGTCTCTGTGTGACGAGGCCAAAGACATGCACACTGTCTGTTGTTACTGTCTCTGTGTGACGAGGCCAAAGACATGCACACTGTCTGTTGTTACTGTCTCTGTGTGTCGAGGCCAAAGACATGCACACTGTCTGTTGTTACTGTCTCTGTGTGACGAGACATGCACACTGTTTGTTGTTACTGTCTCTGTGTGTCGAGGCCAAAGACATGCACACTGTCTGTTGTTACTGTCTCTGTGTGACGAGACATGCACACTGTCTGTTGTTACTGTCTCTGTGTGACGAGACATGCACACTGTCTGTTTTTACTGTCTCTGTGTGACGAGACATGCACACTGTCTGTTGTTACTGTCTCTGTGTGACGAGACATGCACACTGTCTGTTGTTACGGTCTCTGTGTGACGAGACATGCACACTGTCTGTTGTTACTGTCTCTGTGTGACGAGACATGCACACTGTCTGTTGTTACTGTCTCTGTGTGACGAGGCCAAAGACATGCACACTGTCTGTTGTTACTGTCTCTGTGTGTCGAGGCCAAAGACATGCACACTGTCTGTTGTTACTGTCTCTGTGTGACGAGGCCAAAGACATGCACACTGTCTGTTGTTACTGTCTCTGTGTGACGAGGCCAAAGACATGCACACTGTCTGTTGTTACTGTCTCTGTGTGTCGAGGCCAAAGACATGCACACTGTCTGTTGTTACTGTCTCTGTGTGACGAGGCCAAAGACATGCACACTGTCGGTTGTTACTGTCTCTGTGTGACGAGGCCAAAGACATGCACACTGTCTGTTGTTACTGTCTCTGTGTGACGAGGCCAAAGACATGCACACTGTCTGTTGTTACTGTCTCTGTGTGACGAGACATGCACACTGTTTGTTGTTACTGTCTCTGTGTGACGAGGCCAAAGACATGCACACTGTCTGTTGTTACTGTCTCTGTGTGACGAGACATGCACACTGTCTGTTGTTACGGTCTCTGTGTGACGAGGCCAAAGACATGCACACTGTCTGTTGTTACTGTCTCTGTGTGACGAGACATGCACACTGTTTGTTGTTACTGTCTCTGTGTGATGAGGCCAAAGACATGCACACTGTCTGTTGTTACTGTCTCTGTGTGTCGAGGCCAAAGACATGCACACTGTCTGTTGTTACTGTCTCTGTGTGACGAGGCCAAAGACATGCACACTGTCTGTTGTTACTGTCTCTGTGTGACGAGGCCAAAGACATGCACACTGTCTGTTGTTACTGTCTCTGTGTGACGAGACATGCACACTGTTTGTTGTTACTGTCTCTGTGTGTCGAGGCCAAAGACATGCACACTGTCTGTTGTTACGGTCTCTGTGTGACGAGACATGCACACTGTCTGTTGTTACGGTCTCTGTGTGACGAGACATGCACACTGTCTGTTGTTACTGTCTCTGTGTGACGAGACATGCACACTGTCTGTTGTTACTGTCTCTGTGTGACGAGGCCAAAGACATGCACACTGTCTGTTGTTACGGTCTCTGTGTGACGAGGCCAAAGACATGCACACTGTCTGTTGTTACGGTCTCTGTGTGACGAGACATGCACACTGTCTGTTGTTACTGTCTCTGTGTGACGAGACATGCACACTGTCTGTTGTTACTGTCTCTGTGTGACGAGGCCAAAGACATGCACACTGTCTGTTGTTACGGTCTCTGTGTGACGAGGCCAAAGACATGCACACTGTCTGTTGTTACGGTCTCTGTGTGACGAGGTCAAAGACATGCACACTGTCTGTTGTTACGGTCTCTGTGTGACGAGGCCAAAGACATGCACACTCTCTGTTGTTACTGTCTCTGTGTGACGAGGCCATAGACATGCACACTCTCTGTTGTTACTGTCTCTGTGTGTCCAGGCCAAATGCATAGACAGACGGTGACTTGGACATGAGCTTGTTTATGACATGTTAATGACATTTTAATAACATGTTAATGACATGTTAATGAATGTGGGCATGTTGCCTGTTAACATGTCCCCTTCTGATCTTCACTCTATTTTCAAGGAAAATTCAGGATTTAGGGGACGTTGAGGACCCCATACATACTTGGCCGATAGCCAACTTGAGATGTATGCATACTTTTTCCCTTGAATACTTAGTTCTATCCAGGATAGGCTATCCCTTTGGCATCAATGTATTATGTATGCCAACTGTTAGAGTTGGATGGATCTCAAACTAGGCCTAAACCATCAGGATTAGACAGTATGTTCTTTCATTGCCTTGCAGCTAGTTCTTTTGTGGAGGACTCAGTCCATTATCCTAGATGACCACAGATAGGGTTCTGGTCAAGAGTAGTGCACTGTATGGGGAACACAAGTATGGAATTGAAAACACCACCATACTCTGTCCCAGGGGTTTGTGGGTAATTCCACATCTTTAGACAGGTGTGTACAGACACATAGATGATACACATGTCAGACTCCCAGTCTGTCTGTCTGGCTGTCTGGCTGGCTGGCTGGCTGGCTTGCTTGCTGGCTGGCTTGCTTGCTGTCTTGCTTGCTTCAGGGGTTCGTTGTACCTGTAAACATAGGGGTGGTATGTGGTTAAAGTTTGAGGTGTGTGTGTGTTGTATGTGTCGTGTGTATGTGATTGTGTGTGACACAGAGAACATGTCCATCAAATCAAATTTTGTCACATACACATGGTTAGCAGATGTTAATGTGAGTGTGGCGAAATGCTTGTACTTCCAGTTCCGACAATGCAGTAATAACCAACAAGTAATCTAACTAACAATTCCTAAACTACTGTCTTATACAAGGGGATGTAAGGGGATAAAGAATATGTACATAAAGATATGAATGAGTGATGGTACAGAGCAGCATAGGCAAGATACAGTAGATGGTATCGAGTACAGTATATACATATGAGATGAGTATGTAAACAAAGTGGCATAGTTAAAGTGGCTAGTGATACATGTATTACATAAGGATGCAGTCGATGATATAGAGTACAGTATATACGTATGCATGTGAGATGAATAATGTAGGGTAAGTTACATTATATAAGGTAGCATTGTTTAAAGTAGCTAGTGATATATTTACATCATTTCCCATCAATTCCCATTATTAAAGTGGCTGGAGTTGAGTCAGTGTCAGTGTGTTGGCAGCAGCCACTCAATGTTAGTGGTGGCTGTTTAACAGTCTGATGGCCTTGAGATAGAAGCTGTTTTTCAGTCTCTCGGTCCCAGCTTTGATGCACCTGTACTGACCTCGCCTTCTGGATGATAGCGGGGTGAACAGGCAGTGGCTCGGGTGGTTGATGTCCTTGATGATCTTTATGGCCTTCCTGTAACATCGGGTGGTGTAGGTGTCCTGGAGGGCAGGTAGTTTGCCCCCGGTGATGCGTTGTGCAGACCTCACTACCCTCTGGAGAGCCTTACGGTTGAGGGCGGAGCAGTTGCCGTACCAGGCGGTGATACAGCCCGCCAGGATGCTCTCGATTGTGCATCTGAAGAAGTTTGTGAGTGCTTTTGGTGACAAGCCGAATTTCTTCAGCCTCCTGAGGTTGAAGAGGCGCTGCTGCACCTTCTTCACGATGCTGTCTGTGTGAGTGGACCAATTCAGTTTGTCTGTGATGTGTATGCCGAGGAACTTAGAACTTGCTACTCTCTCCACTACTGTTCCATCGATGTGGATAGGGGGGTGTTCCCTCTGCTGTTTCCTGAAGTCCACAATCATCTCCTTAGTTTTGTTGACGTTGAGTGTGAGGTTATTTTCCTGACACCACACTCCGAGGGCCCTCACCTCCTCCTTGTAGGCCGTCTCGTCGTTGTTGGTAATCAAGCCTAACACTGTTGTGTCGTCCGCAAACTTGATGATTGAGTTGGAGGCGTGCGTGGCCACGCAGTCGTGGGTGAACAGGGAGTACAGGAGAGGGCTCAGAACGCACCCTTGTGGGGCCCCAGTGTTGAGGATCAGCGGGGAGGAGATGTTGATCCCTACCCTCACCACCTGGGGGCGGCCCGTCAGGAAGTCCAGTACCCAGTTGCACAGGGCGGGGTCGAGACCCAGGGTCTCGAGCTTGATGACGAGCTTGGAGGGTACTATGGTGTTGAATGCCGAGCTGTAGTCGATGAACAGCATTCTCACATAGGTATTCCTCTTGTCCAGATGGGTTAGGGCAGTGTGCAGTGTGGTTGAGATTGCATCGTCTGTGGACCTTTTTGGGCGGTTAGCAAATTGGAGTGGGTCTAGGGTGTCAGGTAGGGTGGAGGTGATATGGTCCTTGACTAGTCTCTCAAAGCACTTCATGATGACGGAAGTGAGTGCTACAGGGCGGTAGTCGTTTAGCTCAGTTACCTTAGCTTTCTTGGGAACAGGAACAATGGTGGCCCTCTTGAAGCATGTGGGAACAGCAGACTGGTATAGGGATTGATTGAATATGTCCGTAAACACACCAGCCAGCTGGTCTGCGCATGCTCTGAGGGCGCGGCTGGGGATGCCGTCTGGGCCTGCAGCCTTGCGAGGGTTAACACATTTAAATGTTTTACTCACCTTGGGTGCAGTGAAGGAGAGACCGCATGTTTCCGTTGCAGGCCGTGTCAGTGGCACTGTATTGTCCTCAAAGCGGGCAAAAAAGTTATTTAGTCTGCCTGGGAGCAAGACATCCTGGTCCGTGACTGGGCTGGATTTCTTCCTGTAGTCCGTGATTGACTGTAGACCCTGCCACATGCCTCTTGTGTCTGAGCCGTTGAATTGAGATTCTACTTTGTCTCTGTACTGACGCTTAGCTTGTTTGATAGCCTTACGGAGGGAATAGCTGCACTGTTTGTATTCAGTCATGTTACCAGACACCTTGCCCTGATTAAAAGCAGTGGTTCGCGCTTTCAGTTTCACGCGAATGCTGCCATCAATCCACGGTTTCTGGTTAGGGAATGTTTTAATCGTTGCTATGGGAACGACATCTTCAACGCACGTTCTAATGAACTCGCGCACCGTATTCGTCAATGTTGTTATCTGACGCAATACGAAACATGTCCCAGTCCACGTGATGGAAGCAGTCTTGGAGTGTGGAGTCAGCTTGGTCGGACCAGCGTTGGACAGACTTCAGCGTGGGAGCTTCTTGTTTTAGTTTTTGTCTGTAGGCAGGTATCAGCAAAATGGAGTCGTGGTCAGCTTTTCCGAAAGGGGGGCAGGGCAGGGCCTTATATGCGTCGCGGAAGTTAGAGTAACAGTGATCCAAGGTTTTTCCACCCCTGGTTGCGCAATCGATATGCTGATAAAATTTAGGGAGTCTTGTTTTCAGATTAGCCTTGTTAAAATCCCCAGCAACAATGAATGCAGCCTCCGGATAAATGGTTTCCAGTTTGCAAAGAGTTAAATAAAGTTCGTTCAGAGCCATCGATGTGTCTGCTTGGGGGGGGATATATACGGCTGTGATTATGATCGAAGAGAATTCTCTTGGTAGATAATGCGGTCTACATTTGATTGTGAGGAATTCTAAATCAGGTGAACAGAAGGATTTGAGTTCCTGAATGTTTCTTTCATCGCACCATGCCTCGTTAGCCATAAGGCATACGCCCCCACCCCTCTTCTTACCAGAAAGGTGTTTGTTTCTGTCGGCGCGATGCGTGGAGAAACCCGTTGGCTGCACCGCTTCGGATAGCGTCTCTCCAGTGAGCCATGTTTCCGTGAAGCACAGAGCGTTACAGTCTCTGATGTCCCTCTGGAATGCTACCCTTGCTCGGATTTCATCAACCTTGTTTTCAAGAGACTGGACATTGGCAAGAAGAATGCTAGGAAGTGGGGCACGATGTGCCCGTCTCCGTAGTCTGACCAGACGACCGCCTCGTTTCCCTCTTTTTCGGAGTCGTTTTTTTGGGTCGCTGCATGCGATCCATTCCGTTGTCCTGTTAGTAAGGCAGAACACAGGATCCGCGTCGCGAAAAACATATTCTTGGTCGTACTGATGGTGAGTTGACGCTGATCTTATATACAGTAGTTCTTCTCGACTGTATGTAATGAAACCTAAGATGACCTGGGGTACTAATGTAAGAAATAACACGTAAAAAAAAAAAAAAACTGCATAGTTTCCTAGGAACGCGAAGCGAGGCGGCCAGCTCCATCTCTGTCGGTGCTCTTATATTCAATAGTTCCTCCCAACTGTAGGTATGGGTTTGACTGATTCATTGGGGTTGCAAATAACTGGTATAGCTGAGTATAGCGTAATGTCTCGCAGTGTGTGTGTGTCTGTTTCCAGTCCCAGTGATGTCCAGATGGCTATAATGAGGATCATCAGACGGCACGGAG
>NC_088223.1:15873047-15878047 GCF_036934945.1 Oncorhynchus masou masou
GCAGAGTTCATCTCAGCCTATGCCTCCCTCCAGTCCCTCGACTTCTTGGCACTGACGGAAACATGGATCACCACAGACAACACTGCTACTCCTACTGCTCTCTCTTCGTCCGCCCACGTGTTCTCGGACACCCCGAGAGCTTCTGGTCAGCGGGGTGGTGGCACCGGGATCCTCATCTCTCCCAAGTGGTCATTCTCTCTTTCTCCCCTTACCCATCTGTCTATCGCCTCCTTTGAATTCCATGCTGTCACAGTTACCAGCCCTTTCAAGCTTAACATCCTTATCATTTATCGCCCTCCAGGTTCCCTCGGAGAGTTCATCAATGAGCTTGATGCCTTGATAAGCTCCTTTCCTGAGGACGGCTCACCTCTCACAGTCCTGGGCGACTTTAACCTCCCCACGTCTACCTTTGACTCATTCCTCTCTGCCTCCTTCTTTCCACTCCTCTCCTCTTTTGACCTCACCCTCTCACCTTCCCCCCTACTCACAAGGCAGGCAATACGCTCGACCTCATCTTTACTAGATGCTGTTCTTCCACTAACCTCATTGCAACTCCCCTCCAAGTCTCCGACCACTACCTTGTATCCTTTTCCCTCTCGCTCTCATCCAACGCTTCCCACACTGCCCCTACTCGGATGGTATCGCGCCGTCCCAACCTTCGCTCTCTCTCCCCCCCCGCTACTCTCTCCTCTTCCATCCTATCATCTCTTCCCTCTGCTCATACCTTCTCCAACCTATCTCCTGATTCTGCCTCCTCAACCCTCCTCTCTTCCCTTTCTGCATCCTTTGACTCTCTATGTCCCCTATCCTCCAGGCCGGCTCGGTCCTCCCCTCCCGCTCCGTGGCTCGACGACTCATTGCGAGCTCACAGAACAGTGCTCCGGGCAGCCGAGCGGAAATGGAGGAAAACTCGCCTCCCTGCGGACCTGGCATCCTTTCACTCCCTCCTCTCTACATTTTCCTCCTCTGTCTCTGCTGCTAAAGCCACTTTCTTCCACTCTAAATTCCAAGCATCTGCCTCTAACCCTAGGAAGCTCTTTGCCACCTTCTCCTCCCTTCTGAATCCTCCTCCCCCCCCTCCTCCCTCTCTGCAGATGACTTCGTCAACCATTTTGAAAAGAAGGTCGACGACATCCGATCCTCGTTTGCTAAGTCAAACGACACCGCTGGTTCTGCTCACACTGCCCTACCCTGTGCTCTGACCTCTTTCTCCCCTCTCTCTCCAGATGAAATCTCGCTTCTTGTGACGGCCGGCCGCCCAACAACCTGCCCGCTTGACCCTATCCCCTCCTCTCTTCTCCAGACCATCTCCGGAGACCTTCTCCCTTACCTCACCTCGCTCATCAACTCATCCCTGACCGCTGGCTACGTCCCTTCCGTCTTCAAGAGAGCGAGAGTTGCACCCCTTCTGAAAAAACCTACACTCGATCCCTCCGATGTCAACAACTACAGACCAGTATCCCTTCTTTCTTTTCTCTCCAAAACTCTTGAACGTGCCGTCCATGGCCAGCTCTCCCGCTATCTCTCTCAGAATGACCTTCTTGATCCAAATCAGTCAGGTTTCAAGACTAGTCATTCAACTGAGACTGCTCTTCTCTGTATCACGGAGGCTCTCCGCACTGCTAAAGCTAACTCTCTCTCCTCTGCTCTCATCCTTCTAGACCTATCGGCTGCCTTCGACACTGTGAACCATCAGATCCTCCTCTCCACCCTCTCCGAGTTGGGCATCTCCGGTGCGGCCCACGCTTGGATTGCGTCCTACCTGACAGGTCGCTCCTACCAGGTGGCGTGGCGAGAATCTGTCTCCTCGCCACGCGCTCTCACCACTGGTGTCCCCCAGGGCTCTGTTCTAGGCCCTCTCCTATTCTCGCTATACACCAAGTCACTTGGCTCTGTCATAACCTCACATGGTCTCTCCTATCATTGCTATGCAGACGACACACAATTAATCTTCTCCTTTCCCCCTTCTGATGACCAGGTGGCGAATCGCATCTCTGCATGTCTGGCAGACATATCAGTGTGGATGACGGATCACCACCTCAAGCTGAACCTCGGCAAGACGGAGCTGCTCTTCCTCCCGGGGAAGGACTGCCCGTTCCATGATCTCGCCATCACGGTTGACAACTCCATTGTTTCCTCCTCCCAGAGCGCTAAGAACCTTGGCGTGATCCTGGACAACACCCTGTCGTTCTCAACTAACATCAAGGCGGTGGCCCGTTCCTGTAGGTTCATGCTCTACAACATCCGCAGAGTACGCCCCTGCCTCACACAGGAAGCGGCGCAGGTTCTAATCCAGGCACTTGTCATCTCCCGTCTGGATTACTGCAACTCGCTGTTGGCTGGGCTCCCTGCCTGTGCCATTAAACCCCTACAACTCATCCAGAACGCCGCAGCCCGTCTGGTGTTCAACCTTCCCAAGTTCTCTCACGTCACCCCGCTCCTCCGCTCTCTCCACTGGCTTCCAGTTGAAGCTCGCATCCGCTACAAGACCATGGTGCTTGCCTACGGAGCTGTGAGGGGAACGGCACCGCAGTACCTCCAGGCTCTGATCAGGCCCTACACCCAAACAAGGGCACTGCGTTCATCCACCTCTGGCCTGCTCGCCTCCCTACCACTGAGGAAGTACAGTTCCTGCTCAGCCTAGTCAAAACTGTTCGCTGCTCTGGCCCCCCAATGGTGGAACAAACTCCCTCACGACGCCAGGACAGCGGAGTCAATCACCACCTTCCGGAGACACCTGAAACCCCACCTCTTCAAGGAATACCTAGGATAGGATAAAGCAATCCTTCTCACCCCCCCTTAAATGATTTAGATGCACTATTGTAAAGTGGCTGTTCCACTGATGTCAGAAGGTGAATTCACCAATTTGTAAGTCGCTCTGGATAAGAGCGTCTGCTAAATGACTTAAATGTAAATGTAAATGTAATGTTTTTAATCGACAGGGACTGGGAAACTGGTCAGAATTGAAGGAATGATGGATGACGCTAAATACAGGGAAATTCTTGAGGGAAACCTGTTTCAGTCTTTCAAAGATCTGAGACTGGGATGGAGGTTCACCTTCCAGCAGGATAATAACCCAAAGCATACTGCTAAAGCAACACTTGAGTGGTTTTGGGGGAAACATTTAAATGTCTTGGAATGGCCTAGTCAAAGCACTGACCTCAATCCAATTGAGAATCTGTGGTAAGACTTAAAGATTGCTGTACACCTGCAGAACCCATCCAACTTGAAGGAGCTGGAGCAGTTTTACCTTGAAGAACGGGCAAAAATCTCAGGGGCTAGATGTGCCATGCTTATAGAGACATACCCCAAGAGACTTGAAGCTGTAATTTCTGCAAAAGGTGGCTCTACAAAGTATTGACTTTGGGGGGGTGAATAGTTATGCACTCTCAAGTTTTCCGTTTTTTGTCTTATTTCTGGTTTGTTCCACAATAAAAAAAGATTTAGCATCTTCAAAGTGGTAGGCATGTTGTGTAAATCAAATGATGCAAACACCCCAAAAATACATTTTAATTCCAAGTTGCAAGGCAACAATATAGAAAAATGCCAAAGGGGTTGAATACTTTCGCAAGCCACTGTATATACACTACCGTTCAAATGTTTGGGGGCACTTAGAAATGTCCTTGTTTTTGAAAGAAAAGCACATTTTTTGTTCATTAAAATAACAAATTGACCAGAAGTACAGTGTAGACATTGTTAATGTTGTAAATGACTATTGTTGCTGGAAATGGCAGATTTTTCATGGAATATCTACATAGGCATTCCGAGGCCCATTAGCAGCAACCATCATTCCTGTGTTCCAAAGGCACGTTGTGTTAGCTAATCCAAGTTTATCATTTTAAAAGGCTAACTGATCATTAGAAAACCCTTTTGCAATTATGTTAGCACAGCTGAAAACCGTTGTTCTGATTAAAGAAGTAATACATCTGCCCATCTTTAGACTAGTATCTGGAGCATCAGCATTTGTGGGCTCGATTACAGGCTCGAAATGATCAGAAACAAATCATTTTCTTCTGAAACTCATCAGTCTATTCTCATTCTGAGAAATGAAGGCGATTCCATGCGAGAAATTGCCAAGGATCTCGTACAGCGATATGTACTACACCCTTCACAGAACAGTGCAAAGTGCCCTAACCAGAATAGAAAGAGGAGTGGGAGGCCCCGGTGCACAACTGAGCAAGAGGACAAGTGCATGAGAGTGTCTAGTTTGAGAAACAGACGCCTCACAAGTCCTCAACTGGCAGCTTCATTAAATAGTACCCGCAAAACACCAGTCTCAATGTCAACAGTAAAGATTTGACTCTGGGTTGCTGGCCTTCTCGGCAGAAATGCATAGAAAAAGCCATATCTCAAACTGGCCAATAAAAATAAAATATTAAGATGAGCAAAAGAACACAGACACTGGACAGAGGATTTGTTGTTATATCATGTTTTTACCTCTGGTTCCATTCATTAATTTACTTGTTCTTCATGTGTGTTTTGACGTGCATCTATTGAACTGTATGTACAGTATTTTGTTCTGTTCATCCCTTTTTTACTCTCCTCTCGCTCATCCTCTCTCTCCAGAAGTACGATGCCCCTCCCAACAGGTAGATGACTGGAAGTTCCCTCAGACTGCCAGACACAACATCACAGGTAAATAACACACACAATACACACACCCCACACAAGACAGTACTGCTTCCTTTGTTGATCCTTTGTGATCTACTGGGGCTCCTCTCTGATTGCCTGGGGATTCATGTTGTGATGTATGTGATGCAGGTTACAATCTGGTGCGGCGCTTCTCCCTGCTCAAGACTCCTTCAATCAAGAAGATCCGTAACCCCCGAGGGCCTGTTATCCTCCGATTGGGCAAGACAGCACTCATTCACCCCACAGAGTAGGTCCTCATCCCTCTATCATTACTACCGCCCTCTCTCTCTCTATCTCTCTCTCTCTCTCTGTTGTTATGTGTCTGTCTGTCTGTCTGTCTGTCTGTCTGTCTGTCTGTCTGTCTGTCT
>NC_088223.1:15885547-15908047 GCF_036934945.1 Oncorhynchus masou masou
GCATCTGTAGAAGTTTGTGAGTGCTTTTGGTGTCAAGACGAATTTCTTCAGCCTCCTGAGGTTGAAGAGGCACTGCTGCACCTTCTTCACAACGCTGTCTGTGTGGGTGGACCAATTCAGTTTGTCCGTGATGTGTACGCAGAGGAACTTAAAACTTACTACCCTCTCCACTACTGTCCCATCGATGTGGATATGGGGGGTTCCCTCTGCTGTTTCCTGAAGTCCACAATCATCAAATCAAATTTATTTATATAGCCCTTCGTACATCAGCTGATATCTCAAAGTGCTGTACAGAAACCCAGCCTAAAACCCCAAACAGCAAGCAATGCAGGTGTAGAAGCACGGTGGTTAGGAAAAACTCCCTAGAGAGGCCAAAACCTAGCAAGAAACCTAGAGAGGAACCAGGCTATGTGGGGTGGTCAGTCCTCTTCTGGCTGTGCCGGGTAGAGGTTATAACAGAACATGGCCAAGATGTTCAAATGTTCATAAATGACCAGCATGGTCGAATAATAATAAGGTAGAACAGTTGAAACTGGAGCAGCACCACGGCCAGGTGGACTGGGGACAGCAAGGAGTCATCATGTCAGGTAGTCCTGGGGCATGGTCCTAGGGCTCAGGTCCTCCGAGAGAGAGAAAGAAAGAGAATTAGAGAGAGCATATGTGGGGTGGCCAGTCCTCTTCCGGCTGTGCCGGGTGAAGAATATAACAGAACATGGCCAATATATTCAAATGTTCATAAATGACCAGCATGGTCAAATAATAATAAGGTAGAACAGTTGAAACTGGAGCAGCAGCACGGCCAGGTGGACTGGGGACAGCAAGGAGTCATCATGTCAGGTAGTCCTGGGGCATGGTCCTTGGGCTCAGGTCCTCCGAGAGAGAGAAGGAGAGAATTAGAGAACGCACACTTAGATTCACACAGGACACCGAATTGGACAGGAGAAGTACTCCTGATATAACAAACTGATGAACCCCCCGACACATAAACTACTGCAGCATAAATACTGGAGGCTGAGACAGGAGGGGTCAGGAGACACTGTGGCGCCATCCGAGGACACCCCCGGACAGGGCCAAACAGGAAGGATATAACCCCACCCACTTTGCCAAAGCACAGCCTCCACACCACTAGAGGGATATCTTCAACCACCAACTTACCATCCTGAGACAAAGCTGAGTATAGCCCGCAAAGATCTCCGCCATGGCACAACCCAAGGGGGGGTGCCAACCCAGACAGGACAACCACATCAGTGAATCAACCCACTCAGGTGACGCACCCCCTCCAGGGATGGCATGAGAGAGCCCCAGCAAGCCAGTGACTCAGCCCCTGTAATAGGGTTAGAGGCAGAGAATCCCAGTGGAAAGAGGGGAACCGGCCAGGCAGAGACAGCAAGGGTGGTTCGTTGCTCCAGAGCCTTTCCGTTCACCTTCCCACTCCTGGGCCAGACTACACTCAATCATATGACCCACTGAAGAGATGAGTCTTCAGTAAAGACTTAAAGGTTGAGACCGAGTTTGCGTCTCTGATATGGGTAGTCAGACCGTTCCATAAAAATGGAGCTCTATAGGAGAAAGCCCTGCCTCCAGCTGTTTGCTTAGAAATTCTAGGGACAATTAGGAGGCCTGCGTCTTGTGACCGTAGCGTACGTGTAGGTATGTACGGCAGGACCAAATCAGAGAGATAGGTAGGAGCAAGCCCATGTAATGCTTTGTAGGTTAGCAGTAAAACCTTGAAATCAGCCCTTGCTTTGACAGGAAGCCAGTGTAGGGAGGCTAGCACTGGAGTAATATGATCAAATATTTTGGTTCTAGTCAGGATTCTAGCAGCCGTATTTAGCACTAACTGAAGTTTATTTAGGGCTTTATCCGGGTAGCCGGAAAGTAGAGCATTGCAGTAGTCTAACCTAGAAGTGACAAAAGCATGGATTAATTTTTCTGCATCATTTTTGGACAGAAAGTTTCTGATTTTTGCAATGTTACGTAGATGGAAAAAAGCTGTCCTTGAAATGGTCTTGATATTTTCTTCAAAAGAGAGATCAGGGTCCAGAGTAACGCCGAGGTCCTTCAGTTTTATTTGAGACGACTGTACAACCATTAAGATTAATTGTCAGATTCAACAGAAGATCTCTTTGTTTCTTGGGACCTAGAACAAGCATCTCTGTTTTGACCGAGTTTAAAAGTAGAAAGTTTGCAGCCATCCACTTCCTTATGTCTGAAACACATGCTTCTAGCAAGGTTAATTTTGGGGCTTCACCATGTTTCATTGAAATGTACAGCTGTGTGTCATCCGCATAGCAGTGAAAGTTAACATTATGTTTTCGAATAACATCCCCAAGAGGTAAAATATATAGTGAAAACAATAGTGGTCCTAAAACGGAACCTTGAGGAACACCGAAATTTACAGTTGATTTGTCAGAGGACATACCATTCACAGAGACAAACTGATATCTTTCCGACAGATAAGATCTAAACCAGGCCAGAACTTGTCCGTGTAGACCAATTTGGGTTTCCAATCTCTCCAAAAGAATGTGGTGATCGATGGTATCAAAAGCAGCACTAAGGTCTAGGAGCACGAGGACAGATGCAGAGCCTCGGTCCGATGCCATTAAAATGTAATTTACCACCTTCACAAGTACCGTCTCAGTGCTATGATGGGGTCTAAAACCAGACTGAAGCATTTCGTATACATTGTTTGTCTTCAGGAAGGCAGTGAGTTGCTGCGCAACAGCCTTTTCTAAGATTTTTGAGAGGAATGGAAGATTCGATATAGGCCGATAGTTTTTTATATTTTCTGGGTCAAGGTTTGGCTTTTTCAAGAGAGGCTTTATTACTGCCACTTTTAGTGAGTTTGGTACACATCCGGTGGATAGAGAGCGTTTATTATGTTCAACATAGGAGGGCCAAGCACAGGAAGCAGCTCTTTCAGTAGTTTAGTTGGAATAGGGTCCAGTATGCAGCTTGAAGGTTTAGAGGCCATGATTATTTTCATCATTGTGTCAAGAGATATAGTACTAAAACAATCATGTCCTTTGTTTTGTTGACGTTGGGTGTGGGGTTATTTTTCTGACACCACACTCCAAGGGCCCTCACCTCCTCCCTGTAGGCCGTCTCATCGTTGTTGGTAATCAAGCCTACCACTGTAGTGTCGTCTGTAAACTTGATGATTGAGTTGGAGGCGTGCATGGCCACGCAGTCGTGGGTGAAAAGGGAGTACAGGAGAGGGCTCAGAACGCACCCTTGTGGGGCCCCAGTGTTGAGGATCAGCGGGGTGGAGATGTTGTTACCTACCCTCACCAGTGCAGTGTGCAGTGTGGTTGAGATTGCATCGTCTATGGACCTATTTAGACGGTAAGCAAATTGGTGTGGGTCTACGGTGTCAGGTAGGGTGGAGGTGATATGGTCCTTGACTAGTCTCTCAAAGCACTTCATGATGACGGAAGTTTAGCTCAGTTACCTTAGCTTTCTTGGGAACAGGAACAATGGTGGCCTGAGCGTGGGAGCTTCTTGTTTTAGTTTCTGTCTGTAGGCAGGGAGCAACAAAATGGAATCGTGGTCAGCTTTTCCAAAAGGAGGGTGGGGGAAGGCCTTATATGTGTCGCGGAAGTTAGAATAGCAATGATCCAAGGTTTTACCAGCCCTGGTTGCGCAATCGATATGCTGATACAATTTAGGGAGTCTTGTTTTCAGATTAGCCTGGTTAAAATCCCCAGCTACAATGAATGCAGCCTCAGGATATGTGGTTTCCAGTTTGCAAAGAGTCAAATAAAGTTTGTTCAGGGCCATCGATGTGTCTGCTTGGGGGGGAATATATATATGGCTGTGATTATAATCTCTAACGCTAACTCTACCTCTGCCTTTACCTCTACCTCTACTTCTGCATTGACCTCTACCTCTATCTCTACCTCTCTCTCACCTCTGCCTCTACCTCTGCCTTTATCTCTAACTCTACCTCTACCTCTGCCTTTACCGCTACCTCTGCCTTCACCTCTACCTCTACTTCTGCTTCTACTTCTGCATTTACCTCTACCTCTATCTCTACCTCTCTCTCACCTCTGCCTCTCCCTCTGCCTTTAACTCTACCCCTACCTCTGCCTTTACCTCTACCTCTATCTCTATCTCTCTCTGCCTTTACCTCTACTTCTATCTCTACCTCTCTCTCTGCCTTTACCTCTACCTCTACCTCTCTCTCACCTCTGCCTTTACCTCTACCTCTACCTCTCTCTCACCTCTGCCTTTACCTATACCTCTACCTCTGCATTTACCTCTGCCTCTACCTCTGCCTTTACCTATACCTCTACCTCTGCATTTACCTCTGCCTCTACCTCTACCTCTGCCTTTACCTATACCTCTACCTCTACCCCTGCCTTTACCTTTTCCTCCACCTCTACCATTACCTCTACCTTTATCTCTATCTTTACCTCTATGATAATAATTGTCAGGGGTTACTATCTACCATTCCTCCATTATAGCACTGGCCACACACACACGCACGAACACGCACGCATGTGTGTGTGTGTGTGTGTGTGCCTGTATGTACAGTATATGTGTGCTGTGTGTATGTCTATTAGTGATGTCAATTAGTGTGCATATTTATGTGTATCCGTTTGTGTGTCTAACAGTGTGTTTTCTCAGTCAGGTGTTCCCCCATGGTCTTCCTGATGAGTTCACGCTGGTCTTCACTTTACTCCTCAAGAAGAAAACACTGAGGGACAACATCTACCTCTTCCAGATCTCTGATGAACAGGGATACCCACAGGTATACACTCCTCTTTTCATTTTTAGTTTCCTGGGGGGGAATAGGCTTTGTTGTGCCCTTTTCACGACCGTCTTGGTGTGTTTGGACCAATCTAGTTTGTTGTTGATGTGGACACCAAGGAATTTGAAGCTCTCAACCTGCTCCACTACAGCCCAGTTGATGAGAATAGGGACGTGCTCAGTGCTCCTTTTCCTGTAGTCCACAATCATCACCTTCGTCTTGGTTACGTTGAGGGATAGGTTGTTATTCTGGCACCACCCGGCCAGGTCTCTGACCTCCTCCCTATAGGCTGTCTCGTCGTTGTTGGTGATCAGGCATACCACTGTTGTGTCGTCAGCCAACTTAATGATGGTGTTGGAGTCGTGCCTGGCCATGCAGTCGTGGGTGAACAGGGAGTACAGGAGGGGACTGAGCATGCACCCCTGGGGAGCTCCAGTGTTGAGGATTAGCGTGGCAGATGTGTTGCTACCTACCCTCACCACCTGGGTCAGTCTGTCAGGAAGTCCAGGATCCAGTTGCAGACGGAGGTGTTTCGTCCCAGGATCCTTAGCTTAGTAATGTGCTTTGAGGGCACTATGGTGTTGAACGCTGAGCTGTAGTCAATGAATAGCATTCTCACATAGGTGTTCCTTTTGTCCAGGTGGGAAAGCACAGTGTGGAGTGCAATAGAGATAGCATTATCTGTGGATATGTTTGGGTGGTATGCAAATTGGAGTGGGTCTAGCGTTTCTGGGAAAATAGTGTTGATGTGAGCCATTAACAGCCTTTCAAAGCGCTTCATGGCTATGGATGTGAGTGCTACGGGTCTGTAGTCATTTAAGCAGGTTGCCTTAGTGTTCTTGGGCACAGGGAATATGGTGGTCTGCTTGAAACATGTTGATATTACAGACTCAGACAGGTAGAGGTTTAAAATGTCAGTGAAGACACCTGCCAGCTGGTCAGCACATGCATGGAGCACACGTCCTGGTAATGCATCTGGCCCCGCAGCCTTGTGTATGTTGACCTGTTTAAAGGTCTTACTCACGTCGGCTACGGAGAGCGTAATCACATAGTCGTCCGGGAACAGGTGATGCTCTCATGCATGCCTCAGTGTTGCTTGCCTCGAAGCGAGCATAGAAGTGATTTAGCTCATCTGGTAGGCTCGTGTCACTAGGCAGCTCGTGGCTGTGCTTCACTTTGTAGTCTGTAATAGTTTGCAAGTCCAGCCACATCCGACGAGCGTCAGAGCTGGTGTAGTATGATTCAGTCTTAGCCCTGTATTGACGCTTTGCCTGTTTGATTGTTAGTCACAGGGCAAAGCGGGATTTCTTGTAAGCCTCCGTGTTAAGAGTACCGCACCTTGAAAGCGGCAGCTCTACCCTTTAGCTCAGTGCGAATGTTGCCTGTAATCCATGGCTTCTGGTTGGCTTCTCCTCTATTCCTCCCTGCATACCCCATCTATTTTCCACTCCTTCCTTCATTTCTCCTCTCTATCTCTTTCCACCCATCCTATCTCCTGTCCTTCATTTCTCCACTCTCTCTCTTTCCACCCATCCTATCTCCTGTCCTCCATCTCTCCTCTCTCTCTCTTCCCATCCATCCTGTCTCCTGTCCTCCATCTCTCCTCTCTCTCTCTTTCCACCCATCCTGTCTCCTGTCCTCCATCTCTCCTCTCTCTCTCTTCCCACCCCCTGTCTCCTGTCCTCCATCTCTCCTCTCTCTCTTTCCACCCATCCTGTCTCCTGTCCTCCATCTCTCCTCTCTCTCTCTTTCCACCCATCCTGTCTTCTGTCCTCCATCTCTCCTCTCTCTCTCTTTCCAGCCCTCCTAGGTCCTGTCCTCCATCTCTCCTCTATCTCTCTTTCCACCCATCCTGTCTCCTGTCCTCCATCTCTCCTCTCTCTCTTTCCACCCATCCTGTCTCCTGTCCTCCATCTCTCCTCTCTCTCTCTTTCCACCCATCCTGTCTTCTGTCCTCCATCTCTCCTCTCTCTCTCTTTCCAGCCCTCCTAGGTCCTGTCCTCCATCTCTCCTCTATCTCTCTTTCCACCCATCCTGTCTCCTGTCCTCCATCTCTCATCTATCTCTCTTTCCAGCCCTCCTATGTCCTGTCCTCCATCTCTCCTCTCTCTCTCTTTCCACCCATCCTGTCTTCTGTCCTCCATCTCTCCTCTCTCTCTCTTTCCAGCCCTCCTAGGTCCTGTCCTCCATCTCTCCTCTATCTCTCTTTCCACCCATCCTGTCTCCTGTCCTCCATCTCTCCTCTCTCTCTTTCCACCCATCCTGTCTCCTGTCCTCCATCTCTCCTCTCTCTCTCTTTCCACCCATCCTGTCTTCTGTCCTCCATCTCTCCTCTCTCTCTCTTTCCAGCCCTCCTAGGTCCTGTCCTCCATCTCTCCTCTATCTCTCTTTCCACCCATCCTGTCTCCTGTCCTCCATCTCTCATCTATCTCTCTTTCCAGCCCTCCTATGTCCTGTCCTCCATCTCTCCACTCTCTCTCTTTCCACCCATCCTGTCTCATGTCCTCCATCTCTCCACTCTCTCTCTTTCCACCCATCCTGTCTCCTGTCCTCCATCTCTCCTCTCTCTCTTTCCACCCATCCTGTATCCTGTCCTCCATCTCTCCTTTCTCTCTCTTTCCACCCCTCCTATGTCCTGTCCTCCATCTCTCTACTCTATCCTCCCTTTGTCTTCTCCTCTCTCTGTTTCTGTTGTTCTCTCATTATCATTCTCATTATTATTCTCGTTATTATTCTCATTATTATTCATCTTACTTCTATGATGAAGAGTGTCTCTCACATCTATAATCAATCTGCAAACAAATTTAAATGCTATTCAGCATGTATAGGATGAATTGAGGGGAAAACCAACTCGTTATACATGATTGATTGTGTGTTTTCATGGGCAATAATTACTGTAGTTGCCATGTTTTTGTTAACTTTGCAGTGTGTTCTATGTAGCCCACTTTGAGACCCAAAGCATAGGGCTGTACTGAACTTCTCTCTGTAGCTCCTTCTCATAGCGGATTATTGCTTGGGGATGGATAGACCTATTCAATGAACTATTGGCTTCTGCAATATCTACAATATTCCTTCAGCTCTGTAGACACTATAGTGGTAGGAACGAGGGAAGAGGAACGAGGGAAGAGGAACGAGGGAAGAGGAACGAGGGAAGAGGTGAGAGGTGTTCTTTCCCAATCAGAAATGGATAATGACCCAACTGTTTTTTCCTGTCTCCTCTCCCCCACTCTCCCTCTCTCCTCCTTTCTTCTCCCAACCATCCTCCCCCACTCCCCCAGTTCTCCCTTGACCTGAATGGCCCTGATGCCACCCTGTCCCTGCGTGCACGGGGGGCCGACCCCCTGGGTGAGCCAGTTGGGTGTGTGTTCAGGGGGGAGGGCGTGAAGTCTATCCTGGACAGTGGTTGGCACAAACTGGCCCTCAGCGTCCAGCAGAGGGCAGCCTCTCTACATGTAGACTGCAGCTCCATCCAGACCAAGCCCCTGGAGCCCCGTGGCGAGCTATCGACCAAGGGACACACCCTACTGGGCATCAGAGCAACCGATGCTGCCGCTGCGGAGGTATGGAGGTGGAGGGCCAGGAAAGGAGAGGATGGGTGGGGTTGTTGTGGTGGGAAGTTGGGAGATTGGGGTGCGTTAACCTGTATGTGGGGAGTAGAGAGATGGAGGGAAAGGTGGAGAGGGTGAGAGGAGGGGAGAGCTGGATGGAGAGGTGAAGAGGATGGGAGGAGGGTAGAAATGGAGGGAGAGGTGGAGATGGTGGGAGGAGGGGAGAGATGGATGGAGAGGGTAGGAGGAGGGCAGATATGGAGGGAGATGTGGGAGGAGAGCATATATGGAGGGAGAGGTGGAGAGGGTGGGAGGAGGGGAGATATGGAGGGAGATGTGGGAGGAGGGCATATATGGCGGGAGAGGTGTAGAGGGTGGGAGGAGGGGAGATATGGAGGGAGAGGTGTAGAGGGTGGGAGGAGGGGAGATATGGAGGGAATGGTGGAGCGGGGGGAGGAGGGGAGAGGTGGGAGGAGGAAAGATGTGTAAAGGGCGGGACGAGGGATATTTGAGGGTGATGGTCATGGCTGTAGAAGGGGGGTTGTAGTGAACTGTCTCGAACAATATTTCTCTCCCCCTCGCTCTCTTACTATTTTCTCCCTGCCCCCTGTCTTCTACGTCTCTCTTGTCTCTCAGATGGACATTCAGCAGGTGATGGTGTATTGTGACGCCTCCCTGGCCATTCAGGAGTCCTGCTGTGAGATACCTGGTGCTAGGGTGAGAACACCAACCATCAAATAACACTCCCACAACCATCAAACAGCACTCCCACAACCATCACGCAACACTCCCAAGCCAGCACACAACACTCCCACAACCATTACATAACACTCCCGTAACCATTACAGAACACTCCCACAACCTTCACACAACACTCCCACAACCTTTCTAAACACCAACCATCACGCATAGTCCCTTTGCCAAGATGACCTGTCTAAATGACTACTGCCCCATAGCACTCACATCTGTAGCCATTTAATGCTGGTCATGGCTCACATTAAAACCATCATCCCAGACACCCTAGACCTACTCCAATTTGCTCCAACAGCCGTCTGTGTGTTCTTTTGTCGACTTCGTCTGCACATTTGCAATCAAACGGCAGAATTTTGTCCATCTCCTTCGCTATCATACTCTAATTCCTCCAGAGAGCAACACTTTTGCTTTTTTCAGTTACTACGTGATATCGTTCAAAAAAGCAGTGTTAGAAAGGATGGCCTACACATGGCAGACCAATCTAAAGTCATCTCTGGGGCATGTCCAGCCCACTCATTATCTCAACCAATCATGGCTAGCGGGAAGGTTCCTGTCTTTATCGGCGGCTAAACCAACTGGGCTTTTGTATTTTGTATTTACAGATGACAAACACATTTCTTATTCAGGCACATGAAAGTTCACATGAAAGTTCACATGAAAGTTCACATGAAAGTTCACATGAAAGTTCATATGCCAAAAAACGCATTTTGATAAAAATGTTTACGTTTAAGTAGTGACGCGCGACATACGCCTAGTTTCCTGAAACGAGTGACATATGGACGTGTACCTCACGCTTATATTTGCATGTTTATTTCTTCGTGTGTGTTGGTTAGTGTGTGTGTGAGCAGTACATAGGCCTATGTATGAAAGACCGGCAAACAGAGAGAGACCTTCAGAACAGCCGAGGAGACTTTCAGACCCCTCTTGAATTGATGAAGTGATGTATGGAGGAGGAGGAGAGGAAGAGACAGACCCCCCTCCCTCCCTCTTCTCCTTCTCTCTGAGCTGTCTGCTACAGGGCTCCTCGCAAGCAGTGTGTACAACTTCAACAGGAGCTGCACACAAACATGCACATACACCACAGACACACACACACACACACACACACACACACACACACACACACCCCACCAACAGAGTTCTGAAAAGATGTCTGACAAAGAGAGTGGTATATTGTATGGCTCGACATGGAGTGTCCGAGGGGGATAAAGTTCCTGTTGTTGATCTCCTTTGTTGCCATGGAAAACCCCTCAAAATATGAAAACAGTGTTACATGACTTTGTCTTCAGTTTAGCTTTTCAGTTCAGATGTTTCCAGGCAGTTCACGATACACAATCCCCAATTGATGTTAGCTACCTGTAGGCTAGCTTTTCACCTTTGACCCATGGCCGCTCTCTCTCTCACTCTCTCTTTCTCAGTGCCCCCCTGACGCCCCCAAGAGTCGCCGCGCTGCAGAGAATGACCTAGAGCAGCCGGTCCTTGCCTTTAACCAGGTAATACACACTCAGATATCCCAGCAGGCAGACCAACGACACCAAGTACTGACTGGTAGGGGAACGCTTCTACCAAAACATTCTATTGGTTTTCCTGTTATTCATTGGTCCTCCCCTAATAATCAGTGATCTAACCAATCGAGGGATTGATGGAATCAACAGTAGCATGATGACCTCCACAAACACTATTGAGAAATATGATTTATTTTCAACTTTTGCAACAGTGCTAGATTGCCAGATAGATAATACTATTTCATTATGTTGTGAAGCCAAATCATCCTGTCTCATTTCATGATTTATATTAATGTCATCATTTTCCATTCATCCATTCATTAGGCATGCTGTTTGTCTTTTGGAGAGCTGTTGATAATAACTCAAAGCTCTGGCAGACTACAGACAGGAGTAATCAATCCCAGAGAATTTAACTGCTGTCTGAGTTTGTAATGAGATGCAGGTCTGTGCCTGGCAGTGGTAGCGCTAACCAATGAAATAACAGCTGATGATCGACGATGGACAATATAAGGAAGTCTCTCTCTCCCTCTTTCTCTGTCTGGGCATCAGGGTTTATTAGTGATCAACTTCACCTCTCCTCATCCCTCTCTTCTTCTCCTTTCATTAATTTTCTCTTTAAAATGCACTCTGGATAAAAACATCTGGCTGTGTCCATAAAATGTAGATAGTATATATAATCTGGAAGTAGATGTGTTGTTGTCTTTTAGCCTAGTAGTAGCTTAGTGGTTAGAGCGGTGGGCCAGTAACCGAAAGCTGACAAGGTAAAAATCTGTCTTTCTGCCCCTGAGCAATCCACTGTTCCCCGGGCGCCAAAGATGTGTTTATCGATTAAGGCAGCCCCCACACATCTCTGATTCAGAGGGGTTGGGTTAAATGTGAAAGACACATTTCAGTTGAGTGCATTCAGTTGTACAACTGACTAGGCTGACTAGGTCCCCGTTAGTTTACTCCAATTAGGGGAGGGGTGGTAGGGTTAAGGGAAAATAATAAAGAAAAATATGTATCAAAAATGATATATGGGGGATTGGAAATGATGCAGACAATTACACTGATGGAAGCCACAATCTATCTGCAGTATTAAAACTGATCAACACCACTGTCCGTTTAGATATCATTCTTCATCCACTCTCTGTTTTGCTGCTGATGCAGGGATATGTAATGGTACCAGCTAGCTTCAGTGGTGTGCATTTACCTGTAAAATATGCCATAGAATTCTAATTCGATTCTGTTTAAATGTTGGCTTCTTAAGAGCATCAGGTCACAACGTAATTACCATCGTGTCTTCAAAAAGGTAACTTTTTAAAATCAAAAGAAAAGAAAAGCTGTTACTTTACATACTGGAAGCAGGTTCATGGTTGGTCCAACAATGTTGTACCTGTCTTCTAATGGTCCAATGTTGTACCTGTCTTCTAATGGTTCAATGTTGTACCTGTCTTCTAATGGTTCAATGTTGTACCTGTCTTCTAATGGTCCAATGTTGTACCTGTCTTCTAATGGTTCAATGTTGTACCTGTCTTCTAATGGTTCAATGTTGTACCTGTCTTCTAATGGTCCAATGTTGTACCTGTCTTCTAATGGTTCAATGTTGTACCTGTCTTCTAATGGTCCAATGTTGTACCTGTCTTCTAATGGTTCAATGTTGTACCTGTCTTCTAATGGTCCAATGTTGTACCTGTCTTCTAATGGTCCAATGTTGTACCTGTCTTCTAATGGTTCAATGTTGTACCTGTCTTCTAATGGTTCAATGTTGTACCTGTCTTCTAATGGTTCAATGTTGTACCTTTCTTCTAATGGTTCAATGTTGTACCTGTCTTCTAATGGTTCAATGTTGTACCTGTCTTCTAATGGTTCAATGTTGTACCTGTCTTCTAATGATTCAATGTTGTACCTGTCTTCTAATGGTTAAATGTTGTACCTGTCTTCTAATGATTCAATGTTGTACCTGTCTTCTAATGGTTCAATGTTGTACCTGTCTTCTAATGGTTCAATGTTGTACCTGTCTTCTAATGGTTCAATGCTGTACCTGTCTTCTAATTGTTCAATGTTGTACCTGTCTTCTAATGGTTCAATGTTGTACCTGTCTTCTAATGGTTCAATGTTGTACCTGTCTTCTAATGGTTCAATGTTGTACCTGTCTTCTAATGGTTCAATGTTGTACCTGTCTTCTAATGGTCCAATGTTGTACCTGTCTTCTAATGGTTCAATGTTGTACCTGTCTTCTAATGGTTCAATGTTGTACCTGTCTTCTAATGGTTCAATGTTGTACCTGTCTTCTAATGGTTCAATGTTGTACCTGTCTTCTAATGGTCCAATGTTGTACCTGTCTTCTAATGGTTCAATGTTGTACCTGTCTTCTAATGGTTCAATGTTGTACCTGTCTTCTAATGGTTCAATGTTGTACCTGTCTTCTAATGGTTCAATGTTGTACCTGTCTTCTAATGGTTCAATGCTGTACCCGTCTTCTAATGATTCAATGTTGTACATGTCTTCTAATGGTTCAATGTTGTACCTGTCTTCTAATGGTTCAATGGTGTACCTGTCTTCTAATGGTTCAATGTTGTACCTGTCTTCTAATGGTTCAATGCTGTACCCGTCTTCTAATGATTCAATGTTGTACATGTCTTCTAATGGTTCAATGTTGTACCTGTCTTCTAATGGTTCAATGCTGTACCTGTCTTCTAATGGTTCAATGCTGTACCCGTCTTCTAATGATTCAATGTTGTACATGTCTTCTAATGGTTCAAGTCATGAAAGGTCCATAGCATTCTAAAATTGCAGAGTTCAAGTTTATGTCCCTCTCCCTCTCTCTTGTCCTCTCTCTCTCTCAGGAAATCCTTGGATCCCAGGGTCTGGCAGAAAAAGTATGTTTCAATCTTTCCCTTTCACACACACAGGCACAAACACACATAAACACACACATACAGGCACAAACACGCATAAACACACACATACAGGCACAAACACGCATAAACACACACATACAGGCACAAACACGCATAAACACACACATACCTGCACAAACACGCATAAACACACACATACAGGCACACAGACACACAAAGACAGAAAGACAAGCACACATACACACAACCACAACCTTGATCCTATATTAGTGAAGAAGCTGAGGAGAGACTTACAGTTGGCGTCCAATCAGGAAGACCATATGTAGGCGGTATGGGCCAATCAGAGCAAGGTATTTGTCTATGCCAGCGGCTGGTGACCCAAATACCAGTTCAGTTACTGTACTCCAAGAAAGGGCAGAGAAGGAGGTTAACAGAGATGAGAGATGAGATGGTGTGACACACACATGGCTCAGTGTAATGCAGGTTATTACCTGTGTTGAAACATAGCTCTAGTCACTGTAGAGGAACTACATTTACATTACATTTACATTTAAGTCATTTAGCAGACGCTCTTATCCAGAGCGACTTACAAATTGGTGAATTCAACTACGACTGAATATAATGAGACAGAATGATCTCTCTCTGTTGGAAGACTTTCACAGCTATGAATCAACACAGTTATTAGTGTGTGTGTGGGTCGGTGGGGGGGGGGGGGGGTATATACAGTTGAAGTCTGAAGTTCACGTACACTTAGGTTGGAGTCATTAAAACTTGTTTTTCAACCACTCCAACAATATCTTGTTAATTAACAAACTAGAGTTTTGGCAAGTCGGTTAGGACATATACTTTGTGCATGACACAAGTAATTGTTCCAACAATTGTTTACAGACAGATTATTTCACTTACAATTCACTGTATCACAATTTCAGTGGGTCAGAAGTTTACATACACTAAGTTGACTGTGCCTTTAAACAGCTTGGGAAATTCCAGAAAATTATATCATGGCTTTACAAGCTTCTGATAGGCTAATTGACATCATTTGAGTCAATTGGAGGTGTACCTGTGAATGTATTTCAAGGCCTACCTTCAAACTCAGTGACTCTTTGCTTGGCATCATGGGAAAATCTAAATAACTCAGCCAAGACCTCAGAAAACAAATTGTAGCCCTCCACAAGTTTGTTTCATCCTTGGGAGCAATTTCCAAACGCCTGAAGGTACCACGTTCATCTGTACAAACAATAGTACGCAAGTATGAACACCATGGGACCACACAGCCGTCATACCGCTCAGGAAGGAGACGCATTCTGTCTCCTAGAGATGAACGTACTTTGGTGTGAAAAGTGCAAATCAATCCCAGAACAACAGCAAAGGACCTTGTGAAGATGCTGGAGGAAACAGGTACAAAAGTATCTATAGCCACAGTGAAACGAGTCCTATATCGACAAAACCTGAATGGCCGCTCAGCAATGAAGAAGCCACTGCTCCAAAACCACCATAAATAAGCTCGACTACCATTTGCAACTGCACATGGGGACAAAGATGGTACTTTTGACAACATGTCTCTGGTCTGATGAAACAAAAATAGAACTGTTTGACCAAAATGACCACTGTTAAGTTTGGAAGAAAAAAGGGGATGCTTGCTAGCTGAAGAATACCATCCCAACCGTGAAGCATGGGGGTGGCAGCATTATGTTGTGTGGGTGCTTTGCTGCAGGAGGGACTGGTGCACTTCACAAAATGAATGGCATCATGAGGCAGGAAAATTATGTGGATATATTGAAGCAACATCTCAAGACATCAGTCAGGAAGTGAAAGCTTGGTTGCAAATGGGTCTTCCAAATGGACAATGATCCCAAGCATACTTCCTAAGTTGTGGCAACATGGCTTAAGGACAACAAAGTCAAGGTATTGGAGAGGCCATCACAAAGCCCTGACCTCAATCCTATAAAAAACTTGTTGGCAGAAATGAAAAAACGTGTGTGAGCAAGGAGGCCTACAAACCTGACTCAGTTACACCAGCTCTGTCAGGAGGAATGAGGCCTACAAACCTGACTCAGTTACACCAGCTCTGTCAGGAGGAATGAGGCCTACAAACCTGACTCAGTTACACCAGTTCTGTCAGGAGGAAGGAGACCTACAAACCTGACTCAGTTACACCAGCTCTGTCAGGAGGAATTAGGCCTACAAACCTGACTCAGTTACACCAGCTCTGTCAGGAGGAATGAGGCCTACAAACCTGGCTCAGTTAATGAGGCCTACAAACCTGACTCAGTTACACCAGCTCTGTCAGGAGGAATGAAGGCTACAAACCTGACTCAGTTACACCAGCTCTGTCAGGAGGAATGAGGGCTACAAACCTGACTCAGTTACACCAGCTCTGTCAGGAGGAATGGGGCCTACAAACCTGACTCAGTTACACCAGTTCTGACAGGAGGAATGGGGCCTACAAACCTGACTCAGTTACACCAGCTCTGTCAGGAGGAATGGGCCAAAATTCACCCAACTTATTGTGTTAAGTTCCTGGAATGCTCCCCGAAACCTTTGACCCACGTTAAACAATTTAAAGGCAATGCTACCAAATACTAATTGAGTGACCCTAATTGAGTGACCCACTGGGAATGTGATGAAATAAATAAAAACTGAAATAATTCATTCTCTCTACTATTATTCTGACATTTCACATTCTTAAAATAAAGTGGTGATCCTAACTGACCTTAGACAGGGAATTCTTACTGGGATTAAATGTCAGGAATTGTGTAAAAAATGAGTTTAAATGTATTTTAGCTAAGGTGTATGTAAACTTCCGACTTCAACTGTATTTGTGTGTGTGTACATTTATTTGAGGATGCCTGGGTGGTTGTGTGTGTACATTTATTTGAGGATACCTGGGTGGTTGTGTGTGTGTACATTTATTTGAGGATGCCTGGGTGGTTGTGTGTGTGTACATTTATTTGAGGATGCCTGGGTGCTGGTGTGTTTGTGCATGTATTTGAGGATGCCTGGGTGGTTGTGTGTGTGTACATGTATTTGAGGATGCCTGGGTGGTTGTGTGTTTGTGCATGTATTTGAGGATGCCTGGGTGGTTGTGTGTGTGTACATGTATTTGAGGATGCCTGGGTGGTTGTGTGTGTGTACATGTATTTGAGGATGCCTGGGTGGTTGTGTGTTTGGGCATGTATTTGAGGATGCCTGGGTGGTTGTGTGTGTGTACATGTATTTGAGGATGCCTGGGTGGTTGTGTGTTTGTGCATGTCATGTCATGTTAATATGCTGAACAAAACTATAAATGCAACATGCAACAATTTCAATGATTTTACTGAGTTGCAGTTCATATAAGGATATCAGTCAATTTAAATACATGCATTAGGCCCTAATCGATGGATTTCATATGACTGGGAATACAGATATACATCTGTTGGTCACAGAAACCTTAAAATTAAAAGGTAGGGGCGTGGATCAGAAAACCAGTCAGTAGCTGGTGTGACCACTATTAGCCTCATGCAGCATGACACATCTCCTTCGCATAGAGTTGATCAGGCTGTTGATTGTGGCCAATGGAATGTTGTCCCACTCCTCTTCAATGGCTGTGCGAAGTTGATGGATATTGGCTGAAACTGGAACACGCCGTTAGTACTAGAGGTCGACCGATTATGATTTTTCAGCGCCGATAGCGGTACCGATTATTGGAGGGCAAAAAAAAAGCTGAAGCCGATTAATCGGCCGATTTTTAAAATGTGTATATAAATATATATATATATATATACACACACACACATTTTTGTAATAATGACAATTGCAACAATACTGAATGAACAATGAACACTTTTATTTTAACTTAATATAATACATATTATGGGCTTTTGGATGGGTGTTCTTAAGGTGATTCCACAGGTTGGTGGTATGTTTTGATTTAGCCGTTGCTGACCCCATGCTTACATCTTTATCACAAATAAGACACCTTGCTTTCCCCGGTGCCAATTCCATGTAATAGTCCCTCACTGGTGCTCTGCTTTTCTCTGCCATCTGTAAAACACACACAGCTCTGAAGTGACAATGATACTGAAGAGTCTGCTTAGGAGAGAAATACTCTCAACTGTTTGAATAAAAATAGAGTTTTAGTTACCTGTGATGAATGTTGAAAACAAAAACTGTCATTTCTATATGCAGGAAATCCTATTTGAATAATGGACATGGTAAGAATTGACTACCAAAGTGTGAGTCATAATTCCCATGACACCATCTAGCGAAATCTGAAAAGCGGTTCCTTCATTAATTTATTCCATCAAGGATATTTTTAGATTCACTTAAAATAAAGTCTGTGTTTCATGTAGGCTTACACCACCTTGCCAATTTTATAACTGTAGATATCCATAGGACAAGGTAACTCTGATCAATATTGGCTAAATATAAGCAAAGATTTTAAAAAAATTGTAGAGTGGATTTATGAAAATATGTTGACAAAAGTTACCTTATGCTAGTGAGATTTACACGGGTATCAAAACGCAGAGGCGGTTTAAGCACGAAACACAGATCTTACTTGAAGTAGATCAAGACATTCTATATGGAAGACATGAAGGTGTCATGGGAATTATGGGAATTATGACTCGCACTTTGGTAGTTAGAATGTGCGTTGAAGATGTCGTTCCCATAGCAACGATTTAAACATTCCCAAACCAGAAACCGTGGATTGATGGCAGCATTCGCATGAAACTGAAAGTGTGAACCATTGCTTTTAATCAGGGCAAGGTGACCGGAACCATGACCGAATACAAACAGTGTAGCTATTCCCTCCACAAGGCGTCTGTATAGAGACAAAGTAGAATCTCAATTCAACGGCTCAGACACGAGGTATGTGGCAGGGTCTACAGTCAATCACGGATTACAGGAAGAAAACCAGCCCCGTCGCGGACCAGGATGTCTTGCTCCCAGGCAGACTAAATCACTTTTTTTCCCGCTTTGAGACAATACAGTGCCACTGACACGGCCCGCAACCAAAACATGCGGCCTCTCCTTCACTGCAGCCGACGTGAGGAAAACATTTAAACGTGTTAACCCTCGCAAGGCTGCAGGCCCAGACGGCATACCCAGCCGCGCCCTCAGAGCATGTGCAGACCAGCTGGCTGGTGTGTTAACGCCATATTCAATCAATCCCTATCCCAGTCTGCTGTTCCCACATGCTTCAAGAGGGCCACCATTGTTCCTGTTTCCAAGAAAGCTAAGGTAACTGAGCTAAACGTAGCACTCACTTTCGTCATCATGAAGTGCTTTGAGAGACTAGTCAAGGACCATATCACCTCCACCCTACCTGACACCCTAGACCCACTCCAATTTGCTTACCGCCCAAATAGGTCCACAGACGATGCAATCTCAACCACACTGCACACTGCCCTAACCCATCTGGACAAGAGGAATAACTATGTTAGAATGCTGTTCATCGACTACAGCTCGGCATTTAACACCATAGTACCCTCCAAGCTCGTCATCAAGCTCGAGACCCTGGGTCTCGACCCCGCCCTGTGCAACTGGGTACTGGACTTCCTGACGGGCCGCCCCCAGGTGGTGAGGGTAGGCAACAACATCTCCACCCCGCTGATCCTCAACACTGGGGCCCCACAAGGGTGCGTTCTGAGCCCTCTCCTGTACTCCCTATTCACCCACGACTGCGTGGCCACGCACGCCTCCAACTCAATCATCAAGTTTGCGGACGACACAACAGTGGTAGGCTTGATTACCAACAACGACGAGGCGGCCTACAGGGAGGAGGTGAGGGCCCTCGGAGTGTGGTGTCAGGAAAATAACCACACACTCAACGTCAACAAAACTAAGGCGATGATTGTGGACTTCAGGAAACAGCAGAGGGAACAACCCCCTATCCACATCGATGGAACAGTAGTGGAGAGGGTAGTAAGTTTTAAGTTCCTCGGCGTACACATCACAGACAAACTGAATTGGTCCACCCACACAGACAGCATTGTGGAGAAGGTGCAGCAGCGCCTCTTCAACCTCAGGAGGCTGAAGAAATTTGGCTTGTCACCAAAATCACTCACAAACTTCTACAGATGCACAATCGAGAGCATCCTGTCGGGCTGTATCACCGCCTGGTACGGCAACTGCTCCGCCCACAACCGTAAGGCTCACAAGAGGTGACACAATTTCACCTGGTTAATATTGCCTGCTAACCTGGATTTCTTTTAGCTAAATATGCAGGTTTAAAAATATATACTTCTGTATTGATTTTAAGAAAGGCATTGATGTTTATGGTTAAGTACACATTGGAGCAAGTCATTGATTTATTATTTTTTATAAGATAAGATTAATGCTAGTTTGCAACTTACCTTGGCTTACTGCATTCGCGTAACAGGCAGGCTCCTCGTGAGGCAGGTGGTTAGACCGTTGGACTAGTTAACTGTAAGGTTGCAAGATTGGATCTCCCGAGCTGACAAGGTAAAAATCTGTCGTTCTGCCTCGTTCCGAGGCCATCATTGAAAATAAGAATGTGTTCTTAACTGACTTGCCTAGTTAAATAAAGATTAAATAAAGGTGTAAAAAAATGTTATGAAAACTTGAAATCGGCCCTAATTAATCGGCCATTCCATTTAATCGGTCGACCTCTAGTTAGTACACATCGGTCCAGAGCATCCCAAACATACTCAATGGGTGACATATCTGGTGAATACCCATAATAATTAGTTTAGTGCATACCCAGTGTTTCCCCTAGTTCTTTTTTACAGAAGTGGTGGCAGAGGTAGCAGGGGGGGGTTAGCAGAAAAGGTCTTCCTGGGGGGATTCAGGGGCATGCGATGCGCCACTGCTGAATGAATATAGGGGAAACACTACATACCACACTTTATACATTGAATTGGGACTCCCAAATCATGAATGGGGAACAACCAAACGTGTCCCAACAGGTTGATGTCTCTAGTGAGCAATACATCTCCATATAGTAAAGTAACTAGAGAGAGCAGGCAGAGAGAGAGAGAGAGAGAGAGGGGAGAGAGCAGGCTTGGCTAAGAGAGAGAGAGAGAGAGAGAGGCAGATGGTGACTAGGTATCACGTAGCAACCATTGATGGAGTTGCAGTTGTGGATCCCAGGAAGAGTATCTGCTGCAGCTAATGGGGATCCTGATATAGTACCAAACACACAGAACAAAATCCTTCTCTCTCCTCCTTACTCCTTACCTTATCTCCCAGTCACACAACATCCATATATGTTAACTGCCTGGTGTCACACAACATCAACATATGTTAACTGCCTGGTGTCACACAACATCAATATATGTTAACTGCCTGGTGTGAGGCGAGCGGGCTGGGCTGACACACTGGGTGGTAGATGTTGTATTAATTGCCATGCTTCCATTAGAAATAACTTTGCGTCAGCAATTTGTAAGACACACCAAACTGTAGTGTGTCTGTGTATGTCTTCCCCGTGAAGAGCTCCAGCTGGCCTGCACTCTCTGGTGCCTTGGTGATTTTACTGTATCTCGCTGTCTCTCGAGAGGGATGTGTGTGTGTGTGTGTGTGTGTGTGTGTGTGTGTGTGTGTGTGTGTGTGTGTGTGTGTGTGTGTGTGTGTGTGTGTGTGTGTGTGTGTGTGTGTGTGTGTGTGTGTGTGTGTTGGAGACCCCCTCCCCAAACCCATGTCTGCAGAGAATATTTAACTGATGTAACAGCGCCACTCTCTGGTCACTGGAGAAACTGCACCCTATTCATCGCACCGCAGAAATCATCAACTCGATTCAGATTACTACCAGCCCTGCTACTGTAGTTGGGCCACCAATCTCAAATGGTAGTCTGTGCACTGATTGGTTCAAACTGTCTATTGTCTTCCTGATAGGATTCGAACAGACACACAGCATGTCTCTTTTCTCATAATGAACACTACTCTATCCAATAGAGCAGGATGGGCAATTCCAGTCCTCAGGGGCCTGATTGGTGTCACAGTTTTGCCCCAGACCCAGCTAACATACCTGACTCCAATAATCACCTAATCATGATCTTCAGTTTAGAATTGAATTTGATTAATCAGATGTGTTTGCTAGGGATGGAGACAATGTGTGATGCCAACCAGACCCTGGAGGACTGGAGTTGCCCACCCCTGCTATAGAGGAGCCATATACTACACTGAACAAAAATATAAATGCAACATGTAAGGTGTTTCATGAGCTAAAATAAGGATTATTTATGTCTGCAATAAAGCCTTTTTGCATGGAAAAACTAATTCTGATTGGCTGGGCCTGGCTCCTCAGTGGGTGGGCCTGGCTCCTTAGTGGCTGGGCCTGGCTCCTCAGTGGGTGGGCCTGGCTAAGAAGTGGGTAGGCCTCATTGTAATGTCTAGAATGGAATTCATCGAACTGAATCAAGCGGTTCCCATATGTTTGATGTTTGATACCGTTTAATTGATTCCATTCCAGCCAATATAATGAGCCGACCTCCTATAGCTCCTCCCACCAGCCTCCTCTGTGTGCAACTCAGTATTGGGAAGGTGTTCTTAATGTTTGGTATACTCAGTGTATGTTTTGTAACTACTGTACCTGAGTTTGGAAGCTGGCTCTCACTTTGATGTGTGACTTTTGCCTTGGATTTGGCCTATTCCTCCTCTGCGCTCATCACAACATGCTATCAAAAGCAACTTCATCTAACGAGACAACCTGACACAGACGTTTTTAAAGTCACTTGGCGTTATCGACACAGTACATTGCAAAATCAATTTGGACTCTTTTAATTCAGACACTTTCATCATCTATATAAAGGCCTTGATTTTCTGCATTACAGGGTGTCTCAACATGAACTAATGTGATGTTAACATTACAGGGTGTCTCAACATGAACGAATGTGATGTTAACATTACAGGGTGTCTCAACATGAACAAATGTGATGTTAACATTACAGGGTGTCTCAACATGAACTAATGTGATGTTAACATTACAGGGTATCTCACCATGAACTAATGTGATGTTAACATTACAGGGCATCTCACCATGAAATAATGTGATGTCAATATTTCTATCTCTCTCTTGCTCTCTCTCTCTCTCTCTCTCTCTCATTTTCTCCCTCCCACTCTTTCTCTCTCCCTTTTTCTCTCTCCCTCCCTCCCTCTCT